>NC_028645.1:38372166-38479663 GCF_001406875.1 Solanum pennellii | reverse complement strand
TATATATATATATATATATCCATAGAATTTCACAATAAGAACCAATCAATATAACCAAATTACTGTTCATCAAAGCTTTCATCACCTATTCTCAGTTTCTCCAATAATTCATCATAAAAATATCCCTAAATGTAGTAGCTAATCACAATTTAACCTTAAACAAACCATAGCTCTAACATTATCTAATCATGTTCATTAATCTCATTTCATAAACTAAAAGTTGGAAATATACATAAGCATGGGTTCATTGAGGTTTTGACTTTAAAATCATCAACAAATACTAAAAAAACATATTTGAATCATCAAAACATTTTAATGTGAAGACCCATGCTTAGTGTCAAAGATAGAATAAGTTGGAGCATAAAAACCCTTTTTGAAAGTGGCTCCTTGAATTAAAGAAGGTTCAAGGATTAATACCTTTCTAAATTAGAAGTAACCACGAAATTTTGATGAATAAAACTTCCAAATCCTTCAACCCTATCTCAACCTTGAGTCCTAGCTTTAATGGGGTCTTGAGAGTGTTTTTCTTGAGGGATGGGTTTTAAATATTTTAAAAAATGAGGTCTTATCTAGGTGTAGGACTTTAAAACATCTTAAAATACCTTTAAAAACCTAAAATAATCAGTCATGATTCATAAAATATTTGGGGTGAATTTACTAAAACACCCCAAGCTTAGCAGATTCTCTATACAGTTTGCAGGTGCCAAAGGACGACCCCTAGCTACTGGGCTTCGTTTGATCTACAACCGATCCTGCTAGTCCGTCATTTGCATCAGATACCTCATTCATGGAGTCTAAGCACCCATAACTAAGAGTGTAGCTACACTCAAGACGATGGGGTGTCACTAGTACGACAGTCTATTGATGTAGGGCGTCGACTGCCCAGTTCTTGGCAGATTCTGTCTAAGTGTTGGGGTCCTCTCTAAACATCACCAAACTTTAGACACTTCCTGAAAACATCATTACTAACCATTTTAATACAAAATTAACTCATGACACACATGTGAAGGTCTAGTTCAAGCTAGTTTGTTTTAGGGATGTTACATGTGAGGCAGCCAATACTTTTCATCTGAAAATATATCGTTTATATGACCCTTTTAACCAAGCTCGAGTAAAGATTCACTTCCAATATACATAAGTGATCAGAAACATGGTTATCTATGCCCTCCTAGTCTTTCTCCAGAAAATCAAATTCTTGCAACAACAACACCCATCTAAATAAGTTGAGGTTTAGACTCCTTCTTGGCCATCAAATATATCAACGTTGAATGTTCTGTGTGCACTATCACCGATGTCCCAAGAAAATAAGAACAAACTTTCTTGAAAGCAAACACCACCGCAAAAAGCTCTTGATCTTTAACCGTGTAACTCTTTTGGGCTGCATTTAGGGCTTTGATTTCATAGTAAATAGGGTGAATCATCTTTTCACGATTTTGCCCCAATACTACACCAAGCGCCACCCCACTAGCATCACACATGACTTCAAACGATTCCCCCTAATTTGGGGCAATAATAGCAGAGGCGGAGACCAACTTCTTCTTCTACTCTTCAAATGCTTCCAGACATGCATCATCAAAGTCGAATTCTCCTTTTAAAGAAACTTGCACAAAGGAAGTGTATGTTTTGAGAAATCTTTTATCAACCTTATATAGAACACATCGTGCCCAAGATAAATTCTAACACCCTTTATGGAGATGGGTGGTGAAATCCATTAGATAATCTCAACTTTTTCCTTATAAACTTGAATACCCTTACTAAAGATGCGGTCATCCAACACAAGAAATTTTTTCACCATGAAGTGTCAATTCTCCCAATTTAGTACTAAATTGCAATCTTTGCATCTTTTAAGTATATTGGTAATTGTTCTAAAAACAATCAAAGGAGTCTCCCGCGATAGAGGAATCATCCATGAACTCCTAAAGTGTCCTCCACCATGTCGGAAAAGATCGACATCATACAACACTTGAAAGTGGCAAGTGTGTTGCATTACCCAAATGGCATTATTTGAAAGCAGACGTCCCGTAAGGGAATGTTAAAATATTCTTTTCTTGATCTTCTTGGGAGATTGAGATCCTATTGTAGCCCGAATACCCATCAAGAAAGCAATACCATCCCTTATATTCAATTATATCCAATATATGGTCCATAAAAGGCATGGTAAAATGGTCTTTTTCCGTCCAAACATTCAACTTCCGGTAATCCATACTAACTCTCCTTCCTGTCACCGTCACAAGTCGAATCGAAATAAGCTTGTTTCTTTTATTTGGACGACAGTGATACAACCCTTTTCAGGCGCATATTAAACACGGCATACCCAATTATTATCTTGGATGGGAGAAATGACTCCTTCATCCAACCATTTAATAATCTCTTTCTATGCTACCTCTTGCATAGGCGGATTTAATCTTCTATGATTCTTAATATTAGGCCTATGATCCGGTATGAGTTGAATCTTGTGAGAACAAATAAAGGGAGTAATTCCAATAATATCCGCAATAATCCACTCAATAGATCGCTTAAACCTATTTAGCATGGGTACAAAACACTCGACTTGTCCCCCATTAAGATCTGCCGCAATAATGGCTGGAGTGTGTCATTCATGCCAAATACTCAAATACGGTGGTAGAGCCTTAAGCTCCAATTTTGGTTATTCCTCAATAGATGGCTTTGCGGGTGGGGATTGACGATTCATTATGTCTAGTTCTAACCTCTTCAATTTTGACTAGTACTCAAACATCTACAATGCAGCAACTCATCATAATAATCCTCTTTGCCATCACTCTCGAATTTAATCTTAACTACTACGAGTGACTCAACACCAACCTTTCTTCAATTTGCACCTCAGACAGAGTGTCAACTCTGTAGGTTACCGTGGACACCGATTGAACTTCACCAATTTGCTTCGTGCATCTACAACTAGCAAATGTTGCCTCTTTATTATTTACACTGAATTTAATCTACGCCTTCTCCATATCAATTACTGCGCGCCTACTAGCAAGGAATGGTCTCCCAAGGATGATGGAAACCTCCGTGTCAACCTCAACATAAAGGATGAAAAAATCCACTGGAAGGGTGAATGACTCAACTTTCACTAAGACATTGTGGATTACACCAATTGGCCTCTTTACAGTTCGATCAACCATCAATAGTCACATCGCAATGGGCTTTGTATTCCCCAATCCTAGTTTCATATAAATGGACAAGGTCATGATATTTATCCTAGCACAAAGATCACACAATGCCTTAGTAGAGTGTAACAACACAATAGTACTTGGAATAGTGAAGGCGCTAGTATCCTCTTTCTTTTGCACTAAGGATCTTGTAGCAATAGCACTACAGTGTTGCAATATATCATCACCTTACAAAGTCACTACCCTCTTCTTTGTCACCATGTCCTTCATGAATTTTCCATACCCAGGTATTTTCTCTAAAGATTATATCAACGGGACGTTGATGGAGAACTTCTTCAACATACTTATAAACATGTGGTATTTTCTTCTTTAGCCTTCTTGACCGACCTTTGTGGTAATGGAGGTGGAGGTCTAGGAATAGGGACAACTTTCTAAGTAAATTTTTCTTCCTTCTCCATCACAGTCGCAAACTCTCCATTGACCTCTCTCACCTCAATATTTTTTTTATTATCAGTCTCCACCCTAGACAGCATAGGTGGATCAATTGTTTGCTCGACCCCTCGAGTAGTGCCTGTCAGGCAATGCCCATCCTTCCTTAGGTTCTGGATAGTGTTGCTTGGAATAGTGTCAGGTTTGCATGGGTTCAGTATAGTAGACAAGTGAGTCATATGTAGCTCAATATTCTTTATCGAGACTACATGTGAATCAACATTTTCTCCAATACCATACAAGTCATTTCTCACCTCCTAAACATTCTCATCAGTTGCATCAAACCTCCTACTCATTTTCTGCATCACATCCCCAATATACGGCACCTTACTCGATCTTCCCTATAGCATATTATTGATTTTCAGGAGGAACATATGGCCCAACCTGATCGTTCTTGTTACCATATTTGTTCCGGATGAAGTTGTTTTTGTGATTGTAGTTCCCATCTCGGACATATTGATCCTCTCCGTTGTAGTTACAATAGTTCTGACTTTGGTTTCCTTTACTTTTGCGCCAATTATACGCATTGGAAACTAGGGATTTTGGTCGGAAACCTTTCATATAATCATTACTGCATATTAATCCTCATAATAGTAATACTCTTCTGCCGATGAATGATTTCTAGTCAAATAGTTCACTGCATTCTCCTTCTTTGTGTCCTTGCTCACATGATTAAAGACCAACCCTAAAACGGTCCTTATCAATTCCATCTTTTAATGAATATCATCTGTGGCTAAAATTTTTGTATCTTTAACAGCGAAGATGTTCCGCCCACTGTACGACATTCTAGTGCTCCAAGCCTTGTTGTTGTAAGATAATTTTTGCATTTTCTCATTGATTTGTGCCCATGACCATATGCCATATGACCCTCCTGCAATAGTATCAAGAATTGCCTTACCATTGTCATTGTCACCATTGTCATCTTGTCCCCGATAGAAGTACTCTTTCAATGAATCATCATCAAAACGGTGGTTTGGGACACTTCACATAAAGGGAGTGAATCTATCCCAAGAGCTAGTTACAGACTCTCTAGGTTGAGCCAGAAAATAGTTGAGCTTGTCCTTTTTATTCGACTTATTGGACACTCGAAAATTTCTTTCCAAGAATGCATCGCTCAACCTCTCCGATGTATCGATAGAGTTGTAAGGTAGCTCATTGAACCATACTGCAGCATCTCGGGAAACACCCTCAACCCGATAACATTAATATCCCAATATGGTCGACCTATGCAACTCTTGAAGCCCAAGTTCAGTTTAGCTATGTGAGATTGTGGATCATCAACTAGAAACCAAGAAAATAAACCTCTCGCTGTCAGCATCTGCATCAAGTTACTAGTAACCACAAAAGTATGCCCCGGTATGAGCGGTTGTAAGACAAGAGGTCTATGAGACTCGGTGATATTCATATCAAACCTACCATTATCATTCATTTGTACTCCTTGAGAATCTTAGGACCTAAAAGGAGGTCCCACTCTATTATTTAGTAGAACCATGTTGTTCCTTTCTACAATCTATGGGGGTAGCAGCCCTACTCCATCACCTCCTCTAATAGGATTAACAGGGGGTACTTTATTATTCATTCTTCGCAAGGTTCTTCCAAATTAAGGATAGTTGGGAGTGAGTGGCCGCTTCTCTGTGTACTTGGCCTACATTAGAGTAAGACCCTATAAGAGACAAAATTTGATAAGCTCAAATTACACCTCTCCTAAGAAGCATAAGCGATCGTTATCAAGGAACGAATTCAACCAGTAGGTTGGAGTCGATCCCACAAGGAATGTGGTTTAGACTAAGCTTTAACTTGAGATTGCGTCTTTTTAGTCAAGGTAAATCCGAAATAAAAAAGTAAAGAGGGATTGTGAAAAAAATTGCAGAAATAATTCAAGTGTTTAATAAGTAAAAGCTAATGTCAGTTGTTAACAAGATAAGAGAAGAACTAGAGTATAGGTGTTTACCACAAGATCATAACGCAATAATTCTAACAATAGTTATCCCTTCCTAGTGTATTACATGAAAAATGATAAGTTATGTATCTCTAAATCCTTTGTTCGACATTCAAATAATTTCACCAGGCACCTTTATTCGGCTACATATGTATAATTGAATAAACCTTACCTTTACCTCAGATTAGACATTATAACCGATGTATGTCTTAGTTATTACTTTTCAACAATCGACAGTAGACTATTATATAGTATCACACTAAATCTATATTGATGATTCTTTTCTTATTAACAACCTCCTTGGTTCGGCAAGTAGCAACAAGGCAAGTTCTAATGCATGCACTTGTTAAAAAGATTTCTAAATGAACGAATTATAAATGCATGTAAAAAAATACTATTCAAGAATTGTTTAATTGGTATTCATACTTTTTTAATATCTCATGGTTCTCAAAATCCTGGTTGTGGATTTAGTTACCCATATTAGCAAGAACATAAATCATGTTGATAGATGAGTAAATCATGAAATTACGTAATAAGAATGATAAACCCTGAAATCCAACTTGAATTAAAACCAAAATCTCCAAATAAAACCTAAAAATCTATAATTTGCTAAAGTTGCAAAGAATAAATCCCAAAGAAAGAATTCAAAAGAATGTAACAGTTTCTCACCCCCAAAAATGAGGTTTACATCCCCTATTTATTTAAAAAAATACTAAATTAAAAAAGGGTATAAAAATAACAAAATAAAACTACACGATGCGTCTTCAAGTTATAAGGAAGAACTACGGTCCATAAGTTGAGTCATGGTCCGTAGGTCAATGATGTAGCTCCCTCCATAGCAAATTCTCTATCTTCTACTATCTAAACTTTCTCAGACAGCTTCTATGACCTGGCAATACGGATCGTAACTTAGAGAACGGTCCATAATTCGAGTCTGTCACTCCATACATAGATTATTTCAGCCTCAAGTACCAGAACCACTTCCCAAATCACATCTACAGAGCTGCAAGATGGACCATAAGCCATTCTATGATTCGTAAGTCACCATCGTGGTTCCACATTTAGTAAGATATCCTTGAGCTTTCACACTGCCTTTGCATAGCAATATCACGCCCCTCACCTACGGACCGTAAGTCATTCCATGGCTCGTAGGTGCCTTTATAGGTAAATCTTTTCAACATTTTCCTCATCTCTCTCCTCATATCCTGGTGCCTGAGTTTATTTTCTAAATCAACAACAAACAAACATAAAACTAAAACTACAGAAACACACAATTCTTGAGTAAAACGTATCAATAGTAACATAAACATATGGTATATGAATTGTCTAGTCTTGTTTGTTTTCAAGATGGACAATTTCCTTCTCATGTGAATTTAGTAGCATGTGTTGAAAAAAGTAGCCATCTAGAACAAGTAACCTAATAGATGCATTAATGATTTATATGATCGACTCCATGGAGAGAACTACTTCATTAAGATTTACTTTTTTTAAGTTTATCACCAATTGAGGATGAAGGAAGGTGATATCCCAAATATAATATTTCAAACTCAATATGGTCATGACGAATTTTTCGTAATGTCATTTTGATTGACCAATGCTCCGTCAATATTTATTGACTTAATGAATAAGGTGTTCAGGTGATACCTTAATATGTTTAATATCTTGTTCATTGATGACATGTTGATTTACTCAATCATTAAGAATAACCATGTCGATAGTTACCCCAGTAAGGCAAATAAGGCACTTAATGTTATTAGTTGTCTATTAATGGGTAGTTCTTCCCATGTGGAACAAGATAAAAAGGAATTGGTTTGTGATGTTTAGATATAGGCCTGATTGGGTGATTGGTTATTTGACTCCACCAAAGGTTTGTGTTATTGTTCAGAATCGTCTTTTATGGGGGATGTGTAGTCAAATCAAGGATTTGCTCGATTTTATTGAATTGAATGAATCGATGCTTGGAATGTCCGTTGAGGCTTTCTCCCAATGGGGAAATGGCATGCTTTTATATCAAGGTCATTTGTGTTTTCCCAATATTTATAATTTGAGAGATAAAATATTATCATAAGTGTATAGTTGTCGCTATTCCATAACCTAGGAACCACATTGATTTACGAGACTTGCGGAGGTTTATTGGATTAATGGGATGGAAAAGAGTATTACGGATTTGTAGCTAAGTGTCATAATTGTAAGCAAGTGAAAGTTCAACATCAAAAGTTGGTAGAATTTTCTTAAGATATTTCCTTTTTTTTTTGGAAGTGGGAAAATTTGAATATGGAATTGATTACTTGTTTACCCCGCACATGAAGACAATAACTCGATTTGGGTTATAGTTGACTATATAACTAAGACAACTAATTTCATTCTCCTAAATGTTTCTTATTCGGTGGAAGACTATGCTAAGTTGTATACAAGGGAGATGGTAAGGTTGAATGTCGTTCCCGTATCCATTATCTCTGATCATGGCACCCAATTTTATTCCAAGTTTTGGAAATCTTTCAAAAGGGACTTGATACACATGTTAAGCTTAGTAAAACCTTTCATTATGAAGTTCATAGAAAGCGGAGCATAATATCCAAACTTTGGAATATAAGTTGAGATCTTGTGTCATTGACTTCAAGGTTGATTGGGACGATCATTTAAATTTGATTGAGTTTGCATATAATAATAGCTCGCAAAAGTCATCCAAAGACTCTCCATGTGAGTTCTTTGATTGCAAAATGATCCAGCATGTTTGGCTCATGAGACAACCAAACTCAGAGAGCTAAAGAGAAAAAGGTACCTTGTCGAATAAAATGGTGATCTCGACTTAGATCGCCAAAATGATCAGAATAACTAGAGAAGGTTATCAAGAAGTCCAATCAGGAAGAGATGTTATAAACAGCGAGTATGTGAAATCATTAGGTGATATTGATCACGTTCACAAACTAAGAAGTCGATAATTAAAAAGATGAAATAGAAAAATGATGATATGGATTTTCCATCGGTGGATCATCGACTCATTTATCAAATGATGAGTCATGGATTTCAACACATATAAGGCTTAATATTAAGGGATTTAGTGTCCTCAACACCTATTTTCTTCTCATAATTTATGTTACAATGTTAATTTCCAACAATGAAGGCAAAAGAGCTAGGCAAGGGCATTATAGGCAAAAAGGAGAAAAAAAGTTGAAGAAGTTGAAGGAAAGCAAGGTTGGTACTCGCCAAAGCAACAAAACGACTCACAAAAGTTCCAGCAGGCCAGCCCATGGAAAAACAACCTTGCGATAAGATGGGTATATCGGTGATTAAAAGATGTTTCTGCGAAGCCAGTTTGGGCCGCCCAAAATTACATGGTAATTGGTGAAATGGAAAGCCCACAAGGTGAGAAGAAGAGCATTTGGAGCGTCACCTACTAGGTCGGCGAGCCCGACCTAGATTGCCCAAATTTACAATAAAGAAAAGTTAAATATACAGACCAAAAAGGAGTTGAAAGGGGAACTCGGTGCATCGCCAATCAGGCTGGACAAGCCCGACTTACTTCATCGAGTGACTGAGGAGCTGAAATTTGGGGAACATATAAATTCAATTTTTAAAAGAAGAAAAAGAGTTCCCATATTTTCCAGTTCCGGGTTTTTTTCCACACATTGCATTAAACATTTTGGGTAGAGATTAGGTTTTGTTTTATTTTTAATTCAATTTAAGCATTTGGAGACTTGTTGATCCTTTCCCAACAAGATGGAAAATATAGTTGGTAACGATTTATTATTATTTATTCTGTTTGTTAAAACCCCCCATTCTTGGTGTGTTAATATGTTGTTGAATGTTTCAATTAGCTTTTGAGTGTTAATATTTAGTGATTTTACTATTGATTTGAAGTGGGTTTAATTAATAGTTTGAGTTTTAATTGGTGAATTGTAGTTGGAAATATAATTATAGTTCAGCTCTCTATGTTTTCTTGAAAAAGAGTTGTAGAGTTTAAACTATTAGTTGATGATTGTAGTGATAGTGTTATTGCAGCTTTGATATTTCATGGGCCACCTGCTCATCCATTTCTTAAAGTTATGATCATTTGAAATTGATCTCTAACTCATAATTGAAAAATAATTTTACCAATCTCAATTAAGCTCGTTCTAATTTAGTTATTTCAAAATTTAATTTTTTCGAAGACCGATGTGTTACATATAATATCTTTGTGACTACTAGTATCTCAATTGTGAATATTGCAATGAACATTGCACGTGATTATAAATTGTAGAGCTATGATCAATGATTGTGTTTGGGTTCCATATGTTATGAGGTTAACTTGAAAAGTGTGCATGAGGATACCTAGAACTTGCTCCATTGTTCCACTTAATTGGCTTCGGAGAATGGATGAAATGATCTTAGGGATGAATTTTTAGTGTGAACGTAATTTTTATACCTTTGTGTGACCACCTAGTGAGAGTGTGAATTATACTTGGTAACATTTGAGCCAAACATTTTTGTTGGATGAAACATGAGCACAAATGCCTAAACTAGTTATTGAAATTGTCGCGTCCTTCCCACCTATCACCTTCGTGAAGCATTGGTTTGTCTAAATACCCCTCGAGTCTATGTTTTTGTGTGGCAAGAATGCGGAATGAAATCGAGAAAATTTTTTGTAGAATTTGTCCTTGGATGCAAGTGGTGAAGAAGTTCGGGACCCCTCTATATATAAATAAAAAATAAAACAAATTAAAGAAATGAATTATATGTATTCGTTTTGCATTGTTGTGGAAATAAAGGGGTACTCGATAAGCTAAAACAATTGTGTGTGCTATGAATAGGCCAAGGATGAGTTGTGAATATAAAACGAATCACAGAAAAGAAAAAGAAGTTAAATTTAAGCCGTTCTTCATGAAGGTTGATTCAGTAAACGAAAATGAGCATATCCTTAGCCTCGGTTCAATTACAAGCCTGAAAAGACCATTGTCATCTTGCATAAGCTCGATCCAGTTTTGGTAGAATCGAAAGAGGTGGTAATGAAGAAATCCATATTGATTTCTCCCGAGGTATATATGGAGTGCTTAGATATCAAGGTAGTTTATGTGTTCCGAATGTTGATGAATTAAGGGAACAAATTTTGACATATTCCCATAGTTTGCAGAATTCCATCCACCGAGTAGACACAAAAGATGTACCATGATTTGTGGGAGGTCTATCGGTGGAATGGGATGAAGAAGGATATTGCGGAGTTTGTGACCAAGTGTCCTTATTAACAACAAGTGAAAGTTAAGCATCAAAAACTCGGAGATTTATCTCAAGACATTAGCATTCCTAATTGGAAGTTGTAATACATTAATATGGACTTTATAGTTGGTTTGCCTCGCACCCGGTGGCAACATGATTCAATTTGAGTGATATTAGATATGATGATGATATCGACTCATTTCCTTCCCATTAATGTTTCCTGCACGACGGAAGATTATTCCAAGTTGTACTTTAGAGAAATAGTAAGGTTACAAAAAGTGCCATTGTCCATTATTTCTGATCGTGGTACTAATTTCACTTATAAATCTCGGAAGTCATTCAAAAAGGGTATTTGTACTAAAGTGAAGCTTTCACGATCGGAGTCTAGACCCCAGACGAGACCGGTGTGATTGACCTCTCAGAGGTCGCAGACAAGCCTACATATGTCATCGTTACATCTTCTAGATAAATTTTAGCGAAAAATTTAAACTTTTTGTTTGGTGTTAGTATACTTAGACTTCATAATAGGAAACATCATATTCGAATAAGATCATCTACATAATTTCATAATCATTCACAACAACCATCTAATATCAAGATACACTAATGAATGAAATAGTTCATAACTGCACTAAATATATACTTGCCAAAATAGCACCAATACGATGTCTGAAACAAATGACAAAGAAACGCTAGTGGAACATCATCCACAAGCTCATGCCTACATCTAAGCTAGAATATAAAAGATAGGCATCCTTGAAAGCAAGAGGGCCTACCAAGTCCGTATGAATGCTCCACGTCCGGATAACTTCAGCGTAGTCTCGTAATGCTCTAGCTTTAACCTGCACCTACACCTAAAAGTAGAGAGTTGTACGGGATTAGTACACACTTGTACTAAGCATGGGTATATTCAAGCACACACCAACAACATGCATAATTAAGAAGATCTATCTCCTAACAATATGAATTATGGAAAGTCAAGTCAGTGGACTTGCAAAAATCGGATTCCGGAAGTCATGCTATGAGAGTAACATGCATAATCATACGTAAAATATTGCACACACCACATAACATATTACTTATTAGCACATAACATATTTCATGTCATTCGTCCATATGCCATGAGACCTTGGAATCTTGGACTTGACAGTAGGACTTTCCAAAATGAGGGCTCAACATTTGGGACCTCAACAAGGGAGCCTCCTTTAGCAAACATAGATTCTACTCCATTCATTCATACGTACTTTATTTTCATTTGTTCGTAATATAGTTTAAACACCATCCATAACGAGGATGTATTTTAAGACTTTCATCGTGTTCACTGCGTAGTCACCAAGAATGACCTAGTGTCGTTACATAAGTCTAGCTCACCTCTTGATTATCCTATCCTAACACCTTCGGTATCGTTCATTTCATTATGTTCATTACTTAAGGCTGGCCTCATTCTTTCTATGGGAACTTTAACCTTACCCGACATAGATCATGTGAGCATCATGAAATCTAGTGTTTAACCCTACACCGAAAAGAGGTGGAATCACCGGCCAAAGTGAACCACAACATGCTAGCGTATATACGGAATAGAACCCTTCTAGAACCCTATATTGGAAGTATAGGTTCAAAGACTAGGCGAATTTAGGAGATCCATACCCGTCTGGACGGACAGTCTCATCTCATGAGATTACACGAACCTTTGCCTTCCCGAAAGAAGGAATCGCGACTCATAGCTAGCCTATCGGTGCTCAGTGTAAAAATCAATTACATTCCTCTCATACATCATAGAAGTTGGCTTCTAGCATGAGGCATCATAACACATTAGATGATTTCTCATCCCATCATTACGTATTAAGTGTGAATTTTCCTAACACTTACATAGAGAGTGTGATAGAGGCTTGCCTCTTAATTTTCAACACTCTCTTATATGAGTACTTTTGGTTACCTTAGATTTGGCGTAGGTACAACTTGTCTCACTTGCACTAGCCTTATATTGTGATGCCACCCTGTTCTTTTGTAACATCTTTTCATTTCATCTTTACTCACCTTTGATTATTTGTTCATCGTATAACATACATATGCTCTCTTGAAGTTTACATTGAGGGACATTCATTCTAGACGTAGATACAGCTTGTCTCACTTGTACTAGCCTATTCTCATGTAGCCACTCTTTCTTTGCATGTTCATCGTTTAGCATAAATATACTCTCTTAGTCATTTTATTTAGTGACATTGATTTTAGGCGTAGTTGCAGCTTGTCTCACTTGCACTAGCCTATTGTCATGAAGTCATTCTTTTCTCTACATATTAACTATGAATTTATTCTTAACACTTTCTTTTTGGAGTATGCTTGAGATTTCACTTAACATCATTCTACACTCCCCTTACGTGAATGTTCATTTGGTCATATGCAAATGCACTTGGCCTTATTGAATTTTTCACACTCTTACTTAAACCTCCTAGATTCACATCATTTCAATACATATATCTTAGGTTTGCTTACTTTTAAACGTACGCTGGACTTATGGATTCATACTTACAATCCATGAGGCTTCATTTATAATTCGTCAAAGTTACTCATACTTATCCAAGATTATGTGGTACAACACTTATTCATCTTGTTGGTATGCCAAGATATTGATTTTGATCCTTAGAGGCAACATTCATTATTTATTTGTTCACGTACGACTTATGTGTCAATACGAAATTGGGCAAGGGAACCCGATTTCGAATCCCTTGAGCAACACATATTATTATATTAAACTTGGTAGTTGCATTTTTCAGATTTTGGGGAACCTAGGTAGATCCCCATCACCCCCATAATATTTTCTTTCTTTTCTCTCCTTTCTTTCTCATTTAAGGAAAGGAGGTTGTGGGATCAATCCCCTACAAGCTCATTCTTTTTATATTAATTTTTCTCTTAACTCTCTCATCTATTCAAAAGGTTGTGGGTTCAATCCCCACTCACCTCATTTTATTTTCTCCTTTATTTTTCTCCTAACTCTCTCATCTATTCAAGAGGTTGTGGGTTCAATCCCCACTCACCTCATTTTATTTTTCTCGTAACTCTCTCATCTATTCAAGAGGTTGTAAGTTCAATCCCCACTCACCTAATTTTACTATTCTCCTTTATTTTTCTCCTAACTTTCTCATCTATTCAAGAGGCTGTGGGTTCAATCCCCACTCACCTCATTTTATTTTTCCTTTCGTTTTTCTCGTGAAATTTTAATGTAATTTGCATTTGGTGAGGTCTTGGGTTCAATCCTCAATGACCTCACAATTTTTAGTTTTTTTTAAAACATAGATAAATTTTAAAATTTATGGTCGAGACCAATATTTCCAGCAAGCTAGAAATTTGTTCTCTTTCAGTCCATCTTTCTCTCAAGTTTTTATGTTGATTCTTGGAGTAATTCGGGTGACATTTTTCTAGAAAAATTACCCTTATATTAACATCAGACGTTTAACATTTTCATACACGAAAACAGAACATTTTTAACATGCAAATTTCAGGCAGAAACATAATTAATCTACAGTACACCCATGCTCAAACAATTAACGTAAAACAATTTTCCAGAATACATCTTTCATTCCTTACATAATTTAAAAATACACATTCAATACATAATCTCAACCAGACCTAAAAAAGTCTACCATAAGACATACCAATGCATGCTTTGAATCTTTCAAAGGATGTAACGACAGGGGCATGCAACGGGGACAACCTCAGTTTTTCATTTGCGATTATACTTAACCTTAAGGGTCTCTGGGGAAAAGGGCCAAGAGAGAAGGAAACCCATACTTTAATGTCGTTCAAATCTTGTTACAGTGCTGCCTATTCGCACGACACCACTGCCTCACCACCAAAATCTAAAACACAATCCGTTGATAAGAATGTTGTTGATTTTCATTTTTAGCTTAGCTTTTCCTTTGAGGTTTTGTGTTTAAGTTCTTCAAGAGTGAAGAACTATTATTTTCAGTTCTTTAATTGATAGAAAACGTGAGAATGAGAGTGAGATACGTGAGAATGAGACGACTAGGATTAGGAGAATTAGGTGGAGACTTAGTCAAACTAGGACTCCCACTATTATTATTATTATTATTATTATTATTATTATTATTATTATTATTATTATTATTATTATTATTATTATTATTATTATTATTATTATTATTATTATTATTATTATTATTATTATTATTATTATTATTATTTTATTAAAAATCTGGTTTTCCTTTAATTAAATTAGCAAATTAAATATTAGTTAATTTAACTAATTCACTAAATACAATAAATAAATTAAATCATTGCTTCCACCAAGGTTCGAACTCGGGTGGAGAAAGATTTCGCTCAAAGGGTCAATTTCGGCCCTTCCTACCCGAATTGCCCCTCCACCACATTAATTAATTAATAAATTAAATATTTAGGGTAATTACAATACTACCCTTCACCTGGAAAATACCATTTTACCCCTAGACCCTCCAAACTTAAGATTACCCCTCTTTAAGTCCGGTTTATACTCATCCGGGTAAATCTTCATATTAGGGTGATCTACATGGCTGGACCCAACCTTTACTAGCTCAACTAACTCACTAAGTTAGTTGTCTTGGGTTTTGCAAGGGTTAAGAGGTCTGGTTCTACGCGCATCAATCCGTGTGAACCTGGTCTAATCGTACTCATTCTCGATACATTAAGCATTACTTAGCATAGTCATTTTTGGGGATGTTACATTATCCCCCCCCCTTAGGAACATTCTTCTCCAAATGTCACTACACATCATTTTCAAATAAAAAAGGTGATTTTCGAAAATATTTTAACATGCTTGAGACTTTACTCTTTGTTAATTTATGTTTCACACTTACTCTGGATAGTGCATATTACTCAAGCTTATCTGAAGTTTCTTATTTAAGATTGAGGATCTTCGTTATCAATTGCACTTAACTTGATGCACCTCACCACTCATGCAATAGAAAAAAAACACATGTGCGCGCATACAAAAACAGCAACATGACATGCATACATGAATTCATTTTAACTCACATAGCGCAATTATTACACATACGATATTGGATTACAACACCAAGTTGACTATTGCACAAAAACATAGAGTTTCTTAAATAAAACCAGACTTAGGAGGAGTATATCTAACCCCTTAGATAACATCTTGTTGGCCTTAAGATTTGAAATTATATGGCTTTGTTGGATTGGTCCACGCCCTGTCCATTTATACCGTATCTCATTTCGCAACTGAAACCTCACTACCCTGGTTTGATAGTCTATGGTAGCATAACACTTATAGAGAAAATCGTACTTAAGCTATTCAATGCTTTTTTTATTGGTGAATATCTGATTTACATATTAGTAGGTGTGCACATCCTTGAAACCTACTAGCAATATCCCATATAATAAACTAAGGAATTCCTGCCTAAACTAGTCTCATCAAAGCATACAACATAAATAAATAAGTAAGTCACATAAGTCAGCAACCAAGATGATGACTCCAACATATTGACCTCATACTAGTGCATAAAACCATACAAATGAAAAACTAATTTAGGCTACGCACCTGAGACATCACCAGAGCTGTCTTCTCCTACCCCCCTAGACTTGAGTGCGAAGAAGCATTGCCTCCTTACAGCCTCTTCACTTGAACCATCCGGTTGAACTTATCCTTCCCTTTTTCTCGACCTCTTATATACGGACAATCCTTCATCATGTGACCCGGTTTGCTACAACTGTAATAAGTGTTAGAGCCCCTCCTACACTCTCCTCCATGAAGTTTGCCACACTTCCTAAAACGTGGCCTCTCCTGAGGTGTATCTACTTCACTGTTTCTCTTATTTCTAGGCTCGGAATCCCTATCATAGAAAAATTGAATTGAACTTGACTCCCCTTGGTGGGAGAGTCCCTTTATAAACCTGGGCTTATCTCTGATTTTCGTTCTACTCTTCCTTGAAAAATTCTCCTCATATTGCCTTGACCTGTTCCCTGCCCTAGTGTGCTTCCTCTTCTTGTTTTTTTTTCACTTGTTGGACATGTTCCATAAGTCTGGAAAGATCCATGCTATCATGCAACATAGCTGCCCTAAACTCCTCCTCGAGATCCTCAACAATCTTAGATCCAGTGTAAATGGGACGATTGCTCCTCATGAAGTCCTTTAACCTGTTAGCCATGGTGCTGGCAGGTAGAATCTCCCTGGGAACACCTTGTTGCTCCGCCTAGGCTGTCATAGGCTGAACATGTAAAGTGATGGCTTGGGCCATCTTTACCAAGGTTATCCTGACTTCTCCATCTGTCAACTCATTTGGGTTAACATGCATCTCCATTCAAGCAGCTGGAGCCTATGGAGGAACTAGATTTACCCCAGCAGGTGCTTCTCCAATCCCTCCGCCTGCGTTTCTCCTCGTATTCATCTTTCTGAATCTCAAGATTAGATTTTAGATACGCTTTTAACACCAAGAAATTAGACATTAGAGAAGGCACGATAAGATCAGAAGAAGGGAATTTACTACGCATCATGAAGTCTCTAAATTATGATAATGGTGCACTTCACTACCATGACTTAGAAACTACTCGATGAGGTTGATGTGAAATTATTATACTCGGAATATTTAACCTAACCCTCTGATACCAACTTTGTCACGACCATAGTCTAGACTTCTGACAAGACTGGCTTCGTTGACCTCTCAGAGGTCGCAAACAATCCTACATACATTATCGTTACAATATCTAGATAAATTTTAGTAGAAATTTTGAACTTTTTGTTCAATTCAAATATACTTAGACTTCACAATAGGAAACATCGTATCGAATAAGATCATCTACATAATTTCATAATCGTTCACAACAACCATCTAATACCAAGATACTCAAACGAATGAAATAGTTCATAACTGCACTAAATATATACTTGCCAAAATGGCACCAATACAATGTCTGAAACAAGTGAGAAAGAAATGCTAGTGGAACATCCTCCACAAGCTCATGCCTACATCTATGCTAGAATAATAAAGATAGGCATCCTCGAAAGCAAGAGGGCCTACCAAGTCCGGATGAATGCTCCACGTCCGAATAACTTCAGCGTAGTCTCATAATGCTCTAGCGTTCACCTGCACCTGCACCTAAAAGTAGAGAGTTGTATGGGATTAGTACACACTTGTACTAAGTATCCATATATTCAAGCACACACCAAGGACATGCATGATTAAGAAGAGCTCTCTCCTAACAATAGGAATTATGGAAAGTCAAGTCAGTGGACTTGCCAAAATCGGATTAGGAAAGTCATTCTATAAGAGTAACATGCATAATGATACGTAACATATTGCACACAGCACATAACATATTTCTTATTAGCACATAACATATTTCATATCATTCGTCCATATGCCATGAGACCTTGGAATCATGGACTTGACATTAGGACTTCCTAAAATGAGGGCTCAACATATGGGACTTCAACTAGGGATCCTTCTTTAGCAAACACAGAGTCTGCTTCATTCATTTATACGTACTTCATTTTCATTATTTTGTAAGCTAGTGTAAACACCGCCATACCTAGGATGTAGTTTAAGACATTCATCGGGTTCGCTGTGCAATTATCAAGAATGACCTAGTGTCATTACTTAAGTCTAGCTCACCTCTTAATTATCCTATCCTAACACCTTTGGTGTTGTTCATTTCATTATGTGCATTACTTGAGGCTGGACTCATTCTTTCTTTAGGAACTTTAACCTTAACCGACATAGATCATGTGAGAATCATGAAATCCAGTGTTTAACCCCACACCAAAAAGAGGTGGAATCACCGGCCAAAGTGAACCAAAACATGCTAGCGTATATAGGGAATCGAACCCTGTTAGAACCATATATTGGCAGTATAGGTTCAAAGACAAGTAGATATAAGGAGACTCATACCCGTTTGGACGGACAGTCTCATCTCATGAGAATTACGCGAACCTTTTCATTCCCGAAAGAAGGAATCGCGACTCATAGCTAGCCTATCGGTGCTCAGTATAAAGTTCAATTACATTCATCTCATACCTCATAGAAGCTGGCTTCTAGCATGAGGAATCATAGCTTATTAGATGATTTTCATCATTCTGTATTAAGTGTGAATTGTCCTTACACTGACATATAGAGTGTGATTGAGACTTCCCTCTTAATTTTCAACACTCTCTTAGGTGAGTACTTTTAGTGACCTTATTTGGCGTAGGTACAACTTGTCTCACTTGTACTAGCCTCATATTGTGATGCGACCCTGTTCTTTTTTAACATATTTTCATTTCATCTTTACTCACCTTTCATTATTTTCTCATCGTATAACATACATATGCTCTCTTGAAGTTTACATTGAGGGACATTGGTTCTAGACGTAGATACAACTTTTCTCACTTGTACTAGCCTATCATCATGTAGACACTCTTCATATCTTGTTCATCATTTAGCATAAATATACTCTCTTATTAATTTCATTTAGTGACATTGATTTTAGGCATAGATGCAACTTGTCTCACTTTCACTAGCTAATAGTCATGAAGCCATTCTTTTCTTTACATATTTACTATGAATTCATTCTTAACACTTCCTTTTTGGAGTATACTTGAGCTTTGACTTTACATCATTCTACACTCCCCTTACGTGAATGTTCATTTGGTCATATGAAAATGCACTTGGACTTTTTGTATGTTTCACACATTTACTTAAACCTCCTAGGTTCACATCATTTCAACACATATATCTTAGGTTTGCTTACTTTTAAACGTACGCTGGACTTATGGATTCATAGGTACAAGCCATGAGGCTTCATTCGTAATTCGTCTAAGTGACTCATACTTACCCAAGATTATGTGGTACAAGACTTATAAATCATGTTGGTATGCAAAGATCTTGATTTTGATCCTTAGAGGCAGCGTTCATTATTTATTTGTTCACGTACGACCTATGTGTCAATACGGAATTGGGCAAGGGAACCCGATTTCGAATCTCTTGAGAACCACTTAATATTATATTAAACTTGGTACTTGCATTTTTCATATTTTGGGGACCCTAGGTCGATCCCCATCACCCCCATAATATTTTCTTTCTTTTCCCTTGTTTCTTTCTCGTTTAAGGCAAAGAGGTTGTGGGATCAATCCCCACAAGATCATTCTTTTTCTCTTAATTTTTGTCTTAATTTTTTCACCTATCCAAGAGGTCGTGAGTTCAATCCCCACTCACCTAATTTTTTTCTCCTTTATTTTTCTCATAACTCTCTCATCTATTCAACAGGTTGTGGGTTCAATCCCCACTCACCTTATTTTATTTTTCTCCTTTATTTTTCTCCTAGCTCTCTCATCTATTCAAGAGGTTGTGGGTCCGATCCCCACTCACCTCATTTTATATTTCTCCTTTATTTTTCTCTAAACTCTCTCATCTATTCAAGAGGTTGTGGGTTCAATCGCCACTCACCTTATTTTATTTTTCTCCAAACTCTTTCATTTATTCTAGAGGTTGTGGGTTCAATCCCCACTCACCTCATTTTATTTTTCCTTTCGTTTTTCTCATGAAATTTTTAGGTAATTTTCATTTGGTGAGGTCTTGGGTTCAATCCCCAATGACCTCACAATTTAAAAAAAAAATTAGAACATAGCTAAATTTTGAAATTTTTTGCCAAGACCAACATTTCCAGCAAGCTGGAGATTTGGTCTCTTTTAATCCATCTTTCTCTCAAGTTTTTATGTTGATTCTTAGAGTAATTCGGGTGACATTTTTCCAGAAACATTACCCTTATATGAACATCACACGTTTAACATTTTCATACACGTAAACAAAATATTTGTAACATGAAAATTTTAGGCAGGAACATAGTTAATTTACAGCACACCCATGCTCAAACAATTAACATAAAACACTTTTCCAGAATACATCTTTCATTCCTTACATAATTTCCAAATACACATCCAATACATAAAATCACAACCATACATAAAATTATCTACCAAAAGACATACCAAAGCATGCTTTGAATCTTTCAACGGATCTAATGACAGGGGCATGCAACGGGGACAACCTTAGTTTTTCAATTACGATTAAACTAAACCTTAACGGTCTCTTGGGAAAGGGGACAAGAGAATAGAAAACCCATACCTTAATGTCGTTCAACACTTGTTTCAATGATACCTATTACCACAACACCACTGCTTCACCACCAAAATCCAAAACACAATCTGTCGAGAAGAATGTTATTTATTTTTTTTTAGCTTAGCTTTTCGTTTGAGTTTTTGTGTGTAAGTTCTTCAAGAGTAAAGAACTATTATTTTCAGTTCTTTAACTGATAGAAAACGTGAGAATGAGAGTGAGATACGTGAGAATGAGAGGATTAGGATTATGAGAGTTAGGTGGAGACTTAGTCGAACTAGGACTCCCCATTACTTATTAATATTATTATTATTATGTTATTAAAAATCTGATTTTTCCTTTAATTAAATCATCAAATCAAATATTAATTAATTTAACCAATTCACTAAATACAATAAATCAATTAAATCATTGCTTCCACCAAGGTTCGAACCCGGGTGGAGAAAGATTTCGCTCAAAGGGTCAATTTCGTCCCTTCCTACCGGAATTTCCCCTCCACCATATTAATTAATTAATTACTTAAATATTTAGGGTAATTGAAATACTACCCTTAGCCTGGAAAAGACCATTTTACCCCTAGACCCTCCAAACTTAAGATTCCCCTTTGTAAGTCCGGTTAAGACTCATCCGGGTAAATCTTCATATTCGGGTGCCCTACATTGTTGGACCCAACCTTTCCTAGCTCAACTAAATCACCAAGTTAGTTGGATTGGCTGTTTGAAGGGTCCAGAGGTCTGGTTCTACGCACATCAATAAGTGTGAACCTGATCTAATCTTAGGCATTCTATATACATTAATGTTACTTAGCATAGTCATTTTAGGGTTGTTACAGAAGCTTAGCCCAGATTTTGATCCACAATATTATCGTAAAGCAGAGAGTACTATCCAAACTTTGGAGGATATGTTAAGAGCTTGTATGATCGATTTTAAAAGCAATTGGGATGACCATTTACCATAGATTGAGCTTGTATAGTTCCATTTGAGATATTATATGGTAGGAGGTACAAATATTCTATAAGAGTGTTTAAGGTGGGTAAGTTACTCTAATAGGTCCCGAGGCTATACATGAGACCATAGAGAAAGTTTGACTTGTATGAGAAAGGATAAAAACAGCTCAAAGTCGGCAAAAGTCATATGTCGATGTGAGAAGAAGGGATCTAGAGTTTAATTTTCATGATTGGTTTTAGAAGGGTGCAATGAGATTTGGCAAGAGAGAAGCTTAGTCCACTATATATAGGCCCATATCAGATTTTGAGGGTGTTGGTAAGGTTGATTGTTAGTTAGATTTTCCAAATGAGTTTGTAGTGATGCATCCAGTTTTCAATGTCTCTATGATTAAGAAGTGTACATGTTAGCGATTCGACATCCATAGTTTCCTTAAGGTTTGGGAGTTAAGGAGAATATTTCTAATTAAGAAGTCGGGTGGAATTTTAAACCGACTAGTTAAGTGTTTGAGAAATAAAGAAATAGCTTCAGTAAAAGTGTTGTAGAGGAATCAGTTGGTTTAGGGTGCTACGTGGGAAGCCGAGGTCGATATGGTGTCCCTATATCCTCATCTATTTCCTTCTACTCCTATTCTAGATTGAGGTAAGGTGTCGCTCATGGTTTGTTCTTTAATCATGTGTTTTATGTGTTTCCATGATTTCTTATGTGATGAATGTTCAAGAAAAAAACGTGTATTTTTAATGAAAATGAGTTTACATGATTGATTTTTCTTATGCAGATTGTGAATTGACTATTAGTTGCCTATAGACTTCATAAGGTATATTTATGAGCATGTTTTAGCTATGCTTTTTGATAACGAATTGCATATAGGCTCTATGAGATTGTGTATAGCACACTTTTAGCTTGGAGAAGGCAGTTCCTCCTTGAAGAAGAGTAATTTTTAAAATTTCATGCATATTGGATTTCTAGATGTAGTTCCTACATTTTTATGATTTATTGACTATGTTCAGCTTAAAGTTGATGTTTCCTCCTTCATTTGTGAAATGCATGCACGATGGTCTATTAGACATAGTGTAACCCCTCATATGATATTTTGAGAACGTTCTAGCTTGTAGTCGATAGTTCCTCCTTGGTTTCATGGATTAGATGAAGTTCTATTGTAGATTGGGTTGTTGCTTCCTCCCCTACTCTTCTAAAAACATTTTGAATCTCCTTAGAGAACGAATGATACCAAGGGGAAGATATTATAACACCCCATATTCGAAACCATATTTGAAAGAGCGAAACCTAGAAAAAATTCAAGAACTTACAGGTGCTATCCACACAGGCCAGCCACGGCCCATGGAATGAACCACAGAGCGTAGGTGGGTTCGTGGAAAGGACAGAAATAAGTTTTTCAGGCCATGGACCACGACGATAATGACGGGCTATTAGTGGGTTCATGATCTGTTGTCGAGAAACTGTAGGTCAGGCCTAAACTCTATCACCACCTACGACGAGTCTGTAGGACGGGTCGTTGGTAAGTCCACGGTCCGTCAGTGATGAGTCGTGTGTCAGGTCCAACACTTAAGTCCAGCAGCAGTTGGGTATTTTCCTAGTTAATTAGTTCCTATACTTCGTCAATTTACCGTTCACTAAGACCCTTATATAAGTATTTTCATCCCCCAAATTCACTTCATTCTTCCAAATTCACAAAAGAAGAACTCTTAAAAATATTTCTCTCTAGAAATTTCTCGAAGAAGAATTATTCGACCTAGGTTTGTAAGCTAAGGTCTCAATTAATCCATTAAAGGCTAGAATTTGGACTAAAGGTATGATAGTTTTCATCCGTGGTTTCATTCCATTCATGGAGTTCTCAAATTCCACTATTTCTAAAGGTAGAATTCCACAATTGAGTTAGGGTTTTCTTCAATCATCACGGATTCTTTTTATTGTTGATTTAAATGATTGGATTATTATTTATTATGCATGAATTGATGAAATACTATGATGTTATGATGATTTCCCATAAACCCATGAAATCCCCATGTTTTCAAGACATGAATCATATGATATGGGATTTTGATCATAAAATAAGAGTTTTATGAAATAAAGCATGTATTGCAAGTTTTACATGAATTTATGATGAAATTCATATATAATGCATGTTTTCTAAGTATTGATGATTTAAAATGGGTTTTGAACCTCAAGAAGTAAATTATGGACTTATGCATTTTCTAAAATCTATGCAAATGTATCAAGGGTGTTTTGAGACTAAAGTCTCCAACTTAAAATATTCGATTTAGTATATCATTTATATTTTATATCATATCACATTTATTTAAAAATTTACTGTATAAGATTTATTAAAAGCATACATCTTCTTCTTATAAGACAGACATGTTTGTACGACCACTGTTAGCTATAAATATAGGAGTTTGCTCACATTTTTAATCTACTGATTTTAATACCTCATATAGCACATATTCTAAATTTATTTATGTTATATTATATAATATCATACGACAACACACTTTCAAAATCAAGGAATTTGACTTTTCCAAAGAGTTGTACTTTTCCAAAGGGTTATGATTTTTCTAATGTGTTGTTACTTTTCCAAAGAGCTGTCACTTTTTCAAAGAAATAACAAAGGAAGGGCTTCAGTCTCTAAGTCTCAAGGGAGTCCTTCAGGTAAAATGACCTACCCTACTAGTCCAAAGTGTGGTAAAAACCATCCGGGTGACTATTTTCCAATAAAAGAAGGATGTTTTTGGTTTGGCCACTCTTGGCAAAGGTTGAGAGACTGTACTTCTTATAAACAGGGAAAAAGGATGCTTTTGGTTTGGCCACTCTTGTCAAAGGTTGAGAGACTGTACTTCTTCAAAACAGGGAAAAGGAGGTAACAATAGTAGGTCCCATTCTACACTTCCAGCAGGTCGCCCAACTCACCAGGGTGCTTCATTTGGTGCATGTGGCAGTCAACACAAGAATATGTTGTATGCTTTCCAAGCTCTCCAAGATTAGGAGGATTCTCCTAATTTGGGTATCACTACATACGAGTCTTTAATTTAGATGTTTATGCTTTTTAGATCCAGGGGCTACTCTTTCGTTTGTAACTCCATATATAGTAATAAATTTCGGTGTCACTATAGAAACTCTTTCAGAACCCTTCCCCATGTATACTCTAGTTTAACTTTTGGATTGTGTATTAGACCCAAGGCATAATTTAACATCATATTAGATCATGACTCATCTCACGTGATATTAGGCACCCAAAATGAATTTCTCCACGCACTAGATGCACAAGATGGAATGTTGAAAAATGGAAGCCTTAGATGGGTGGTCTGCTCAAGGCCTAGTTTAACATAATTGTATGCAACAAAATGTAAAATTGAAGTCATTTCAACCTATACCAGAAAATTTTTGGACTATCATAAAAATAATTGAACACTAGTGGGAGAAAAATAAAAAAACATTCCATCTCTTTTTAGCCGCAACCATATATTTTCATTTGCTTCAACTCATATTCTTAATGAACGGCTTGCATCCTTATGTTATTCTTATACTGAAGCAAACCAAACATACGCCATCTCACAGTTGTCAATACATGGTAATAACGATTAAATAAAGGAATAGATGAACCTTAAAGGATTTTAGAGAAGACGGGGCTGGAGAACTAAGAAAATGGTTTTAACTGATACGTTGACACCTTCCTTCTTTTTGAAAAATCCTAAGAACACCGAGGGGTAGGAGCCCATGACCAATAGCTTCTAAACAGATGAGCTTATTGATAGATTACGTTATAAAAAATAATACATTGAGGTCTAGCTAGGGATTGTGAGAAAAATAGTCAAGCTTTATGTAAGATACTTTTTAGTACTATGTTAAGTAGGAATTTTGCCTCTACATATAACTAATCGCATGTGTTACTAATACCACCAAATTGATTAATCACGTATACCTTTCATTTTGTGGTATTATTAACATACGATTTATAACTATAGGATAAATCTATTTAAAAATAAAAATATCCCTCCAATAATTTTGTTTAGTTTATTCATCTTATGTTTGATATTTGTACTAGTAAATCTTTTCTTATCGTGTGTATGTGTGTCTATATATATATATATATATATATATATAAGTGAATCCTAAGCAAGTCAACGTGACACCATTAGAATTCATGTATTTACTTTTATGTTTTCCTTTGTACTTTTAGTTTTGTTAAACATAGTTTATTTTTAATTTCATGCCCGCTTCTTCAGACTGTTGTATCCCTTCGGTTGTGTCTCTTAGAGAACTACATATAAACACTAGGAAAATTATACCTTCTTGTATATTCTTCTTCTTGACAAATTTCATTCTTAATTTTGTGCTATTTTGTCAATTCCTTGAAAGTGTACTTTGGATCTGAACTCGAAAAAGAAATGAAACAAAACTATAATTTCCTTATAGTTTTTTGCTCCATTCAACATATCAAGAAAAAGTATTCCAACTGCTGAGTTCATAAAAAATTGATCTTAACCATGATAATATTTTTGTTTGTGCCTACTTCTTTTTGTGGATTTTTCCCTTCTATCGTCACTTTTTACGACAACATACGACGTTTTATTCAATAATCTGAAAGATTTTTTCTTTTATCAAAACTCTTTCATAATTTAAATTCAATGTAATTTCAATTACTTTATAGAATATAATCTCATCTGAATTAGAGAGTGAATGAAGCATATTACCTTTTATGATTAAAATTTAATGAATTTTTAGCATAACATTTATTATTAACGAAGGATGAAGAGTGAGGAAAATGTTTTTTTTTTAAAAAAAATAAATTTATATCAATAATTACCTAAGGTATGATGACATCTTCATTTCCGAATCATCTCAAGTCTTTTATGTTCTCCTTGAATATGCATATTGATTTTGTATCATCATTATTTATATTAATATTATTTTTGTTCTTTCAAATGAAACACTTATGGAATCGTTAAAAGAATACGAAAACAACATAAATAAAGAACGCCAACTAAATTTAAATAATAATTGAGCATACTCCTTCATTTTTAATTGTTTATCTCTTTCTCTCTCTTAGAATCATATGACACTACAACTAGAAAGTGTGTTCTTTTTTCTTTTCTTTATATCTTTCTCTCACTTAGAAATCAAATGTAGAGCACCCAAAATATTGATTGAATACATATGGAAAATATAAGGTGGAGCTCATATTGGAGTGATTTTTGTTTCAATTGAATCAATTTTTTTTAGTTAGTTTTCTTTTCGGTTCTTCTCCAACTCAGGGCAGGAGCCAAGTCTTTTCGATCTTGATGTACAGATTCCTCAAACTATTTTTATTCATCAACTCTACATTTTCACTAATTTTTTCTTAAATTTCAAATTTAGGTAATATCCTTAGATATTTCAATATTTTATTCTCCTCTAAAGTATAATCGATGTGTTCATGATGACAACTCTAGTTTAGTGGGTTTGATCAGTGTGAATGTGATAAGTTATTTTTCGGAAATTGACTCTTTCTTTTGCCTAAATTTATTTTTACCCCTTTCAAAATTGCAGTGACTCCTTTTGAAGGTTGTCGAAATGAAAGGTCTGAGCCTGCAAGTCCAAGAATTGATTTACCTCTCGGATTTCGCCAGGCTCCATGTCGTTTCCGAACGTATTTTATTCCTTTTTAATAATACAAATTCGTTAATGTTGTGACTAATAGTTCTCAACATTTAAATTTCCTATCTCACTTAAAATCACTAAAATATGGTTAATTGTGAAGTTTGTAATGTTTTTGTAGTGCTCAAGTGAAATTATTCATCTTTATTGTGAAACGACACTGTGCATTACGAAGTGCTGATATTGTGTATTTGACTTATAAAGTTTGATTGCGAATAAATTGATTCTAGATTCCATCTTGATCAAAAGCCCCTTCTTTCCTCTTTTGAGGGATTTTTTCTTTAGAATTTCTTAATAGAAAGAGGAAATCCGCTTTTCGGAAGAGAACAAAATTAACTTATTTTGATGTAAGATTATTACATATGTTTTTATCACATGGAATGGTGTCTAGATGCGTGAAGATAAAGATATAGAAGGGCTGCGTTTTAGGTTGTGACTCTCCCTTCGATGCTCTTTCGATATTGTTTTTGGGATATGTAGAAACATAGCAATCTTTTTGTTGTAAAAATACTTGATTGATGCATCTAATCTCACTATAGTCATATGCAAAATGTTCAAACCAAGAACATAATCAAATTGTTTAAGTTGCATGTAATTAAACAAAAACATCTCAGTGAAGCATAAATAACTTCAAAGTTAATAGGCAAGAAAGAAATATATGGTATATTTTTTTCGTAGCATATGCTCTATTTCCTACTATCTTTCTAGTTTGAGAAAGAGCCTCTTGTAAGCTTTACTACGGGATGTGCTTTTTTCCCATTCTCTGGATGAAATGTGGCGTTATACCTTCTCTAGAATGCTCATTATTTTCTTCTGAAATAAATGTAGTACTCCTCAAGGGGACTTGAGGTTGTGCCCTTGTCTGGATAAGTTGTATGACCTACAATACATAAAAAAAAAGTTAGTAAAGTTCAATACAAACAACATGAATATACTATACGAAATGTAATTACTATTTGTTTTAACACAAATGAGGAATTGGATTGTATTGATGCCATGTTCTCTGTAAGAGTGCTTGAAACCTACATCAGAATAACATTTTTAGTATTGTTATTCTTAATAAACATTAAAGGGAATCAGCTCGTTTTGAAAACTTAGTTTTGTTTTATTATTATGTGTAGCTGAACCTTCTTTTCTCCCTGGTAAACTTGTAGTTATTGAACTTCAAAATGATTGTTTCTTGTAAGAATAGGATATTTTCTACTATTATAACTTGTTTTTCCCTATAATCCATATTTCTTTTTTGTCCCTTTTTTGATGCTTTGAAAAGGGTACCTTCTCTAGAATCTGATTTTTTGAGTTGTCTCTTGACTTCCTCTATTTGTTAATTTTCTTTGTCTGCCTGGTTGAGCTTTATATATGGGTAAAAGTGGTGGTTCTATGCCAGTCTTAGACCATTGCTCATAGTTTTAAATTTGCAAAATGATTGGATAATAACTCTTCATATACTGCTCAACTCTATAACATTCATGAACATATTTTTCATGTTAATCCTTCTTAACCAATATAGTTGCGATAACATGGTTACACGGCATCCCTGTTAAGTCCTATCTCCTACAAGAACATGTCCTCTTCTTGAGATCAACAGAGAACAATCTTAGATGAAGCTCCTCAATTTCATAATAAAATTAATCAAATTCAATGGCGATACACTCGGCATCCTTATCCTTATTTTGATATAGCTTCAATAAAGTTTCGTGGGTAGATTTTGTGACTATGCTTCATCATGTTATATATATTCTTTTGAAGTCTTTACATCATATAGATCCTCGTTGATTCAAGCATCATAAGAATAGATTGGTCTCTTGCAGGTAGAAATACGCTATTAAATGACTCACACATATTATTCAATAACATATCACTCTTTGTGAATGAAGAGAAAAAAGCTCTTAACCTGATAGGCTTATTCCTGAACCCCTTAGGGCATCTATAATATATATATATCTTTGATATTTCCTCGATATTCTTGGAAAATTCAGGTTCTTTAGTTGCCCTAGAAGCTTTCCATAGGACTTCTTTCAACGTCTGTCCTCCAAAACATTCAGTTTTAAAATTATTGTGTTAATGGCTCATGAGAAATTTGTGGCGACATCTGGAATTATCTCATCAAATGCTGGAAGTAAACCTTTTTGCAAAAGAATTTTGTGATATTTCTAGATCCTTGTAAGGAATTGTAAGAAACCAGCTCCATGTTTCCTTTAATTCACCTTTCATTATTGAGAATGAAACATGTTTTTGTTGGCATCAACCTTACTACAGTCAATAGTTACCCTCCCTTTTGGCAACCTTTATAATGGTATCCATCAACCCCTATTATAGGTCGACATCTAGTTAAGAATCCTTGTTTGCAGGCTGCAAAACACACATAAATTCTTTAAAAACTTTTTCTATCTTTGACCGTCGTTATTGGATAATCATCCAACTTCAGAATACATGTAGTTCCTGGGCTACTCCACCTTAACTCTGCACGATAGTCCCATAATATATCAAATTGTTCCTCTTTAGTCCTCGTGATTTGATCTAAAACATTCTTTTTTCCCCTATAAGATTGATGCCTACTAAGTGTGCAACTATGCTTCCTTATCACATTAGCTTGAAATTCTTTCATATTTTGAACTCATCCACATATTTCATAGCAAAAAATCCAGAGTCAATAGCTTTGTTTTCTCTTTGATTGCCACATGAATGGTCAGGGCCTATTGTTTTGATCATGAAAGGTTCATCTTAATTAGGCTTTAATGCATATATGAACGTCTTGCAGTTTGACACCTTAAAAATTCCCCTCACCCTACTAGTTTCATTTTTGTTAAACTTAATTTCATTTTTCTTCATCACAATACGCACTTCCACTGCCCATTTGAACTCTTTACTACAACTGAAAATCATACTATGTGTAAACTCAAAATTTGAATCCTCCAGATCTCGTCTTGCATTAAAACAATTAATTTTATTTGAATTATCCTCATCTGAATCTCCTTGCAAATTCATTAGCTCAGCATCTGGTGCATCACAAACTTCTACTTGGGTGTCATTGGGAATCTTAGCCATGTTAGAGACAGCACCAGAGTTAATAGTTTTTTCCTTCACAATGTTGGTTTAAGGATGTATACATACCGCCACTCATATAGTTCACTTGTGAAAATATACCAGGCATTTTATGTTGTTATTGATAACTTGTAAATTGTTGTGGAGGATGACCTCCATATGGTATAAAGTAGGATTAATAAATAAAAAATACTTTATAAGAGAATAAATGTTTTTATATGAAAGGGGGAGGAAAATAAAAGTAGGTGCAGAATGTGAATATAATGTATAAATTTGCAAGCAAAAATAATATATCTATGTTCTTAGATACATGCATCAGGGGCTCTATCATATTATACTTTGTTTCAAGATTTGAAAAAGATAAGTGAGAGAATAGCATATTGTGAATTAATTTCAATGTTATATCATTTTATGGATCTTAGTGTTACAAAATACAAAATTAATTAGTAAGAATGATTTTAAAACATTGCGTCCAATAAAAAATATTCCTAGACCGAATTTAACTATTATGTATTATTTACCCTTTTAAACTATATGAGGGTGCTATGTCACACTAAAATTAATTATTTCATATTATTTGAACCCCTAAATTATTTTGGTCTGATTTATTTGGTTGGCTAATTGTAGTTTTTTCTCCAGTTACAGATACCAATTTCGTAAATAAAGAAAAACTTGTGTAAATTCTTAAGAATAATTTTTTAAATATTAATATGAGTCATGTAGTTTCATAAAAACATGAGTGCAAAAGTATACTTAACAGTTCAAACATAATAACACGTAGAATTTTTATAATTATATTAAGAGGAAAATAGAACCCCCAAAAAGTTTAGGTGTATAAATAGTATAAAAAAGTTCAGATAATTTTACTGCCATTGATAAAAAAATTTCAGTATGCCCAATGTGCACCAGCTCCTTTATTCTGATCAGTTTTCTTTGAATGTGAAATTTCATCAAGAGAAACATGAGGTACATCATTACTTTTTATTTTTTGGAACTCTACTCCGTAACATTTCCATCCTCCATGATGATTTTTTTTTGATAGCCTTTTTCTTGAAGGAGTATCAACTACAAGTAAGAGATTCACCACATTTTGGTGCACAAAGAGATGTGTTTATCAGTAATTAAAGCAAGCAGCAATTTATTTCTGTGAGAATTGTTCCCCCTGAGAGATAGACAGGTTATACACTTGGAATGGATGAAATATCAATTTGGAGTTTGTGAACCTGGTTCAGATGTGGGTAGTAAATCAAGGTCTGTGAACCTGGTTCAGATGTGGGTAGTAAATCAAGGTTCCCCCTAAATTAAAGCATGAGTGACTTCAATACCGAGATATTCATCATTAGAGCAGTTTGAGATTGAACGATGCTTATTGTCAAAGAAGGTTCTTGGTGATCTTTAAGAAAGTTGAATTTTTGATGATCGACCAGGTTCATTAGTGCTTATGTTTGACCCAAACTCAGGAAATTAATGTATTGAAAAAGGATGGTACATACCTGAGTATTACAGAGAAACCAGGTTCCCCCCTTTTTTGTGTTTCTCCATGATTTACTTAATGGTGTTAGCAAATAGTAGAGATAACATCCGCAGACTTTCTAAACATTGTTTGAGATGTGATTTGAGTGTGTACCTGTTATAGTACGAGGTTGAGTTAGCAGATTTTCATTGTATAATCACTTAAGCGTAAGATTATTCGTTTACTAGCCAATTCTTAAAGGAAATCATGATAATGCATCAACTTGTTTCGATAAGACCATGCTTTGACTGATTTTTCTCAAGTTCTTCATATTCAAGGCCTTCATGATAATGTCGCATCATCATATTCTCCAAGATCAAACGAATCTCAAGCTGTCATAGAGAACCAACCCTTGTCAATTTTTAATACCTTCCAATGAACAACAAGGACCATGTTCACACAACGAAGTTCCCCCTAAAGGTGTACCATAATCTTACTGTCCCGATTGCTCTAATAATCCCCTAATCTCCAGAACCATAGATTAGTAGTAATTCATGTTGCAGGTGCATCAATGATTGTTAGATGTGAACCAGGTATGCACTGTTCCCTAAATTTGAATCATCAAAGATGTTTGATATCATGTCACTTTTTTCAACCTTTTTTTTTCTTGTCTCTTTTATTTTTCTATTCCTTTTCAAGGAATAAACTGCCTCCTTGAAAACCAAAGAGCGAGAGGAAATCTTCTACCATTTTTAGCACCTGTTTGGAGCATGCACTATTCATGTACCAAGTTGGCCTTTTCCCTCTCACCTTCACCTGAAACACTAGTCAAAGATTAGTCTTGGAAACCCAGATTAGCTTGGGCCCCTTATGTGAGTAAAAGGATGAATAAGATTTCTTCTAACCCATAAAGGAAAATAAAAAAACCTTTTATTTGGAGCATTTTTATTTGGAACCAGGTTCTTAGCCGTATCAGTCTTTTCCTTTTTGATGAACTTAACATTTTGCTGAAAAAGCCTCAAATAAAGCTTTTACATTGATTCTTTAAATGACCTGAGTTTCCACAATGAGTGCATAAACTTTTAGACAAGTGAATAGTGTGTGACACAAGATTATTCTGTTTTTTAAAACCTATCCCACTTCGACTAGTGGTTTGCCTTTCTTGAATCTGAGTTAAAATTTCAGAGGACCTGGTCCATCTAAGATTTCGTTCCAGATCCAGTTTGGTATGATCAAGATTTTCTTGTTGCAACCTATTCCTTTCTGTTAAAGCTTGACAATTTATGGTTAACAATTTTATTTTTTCTTCTAGAGCTAATTGAAGTTCACTAGCAGAGTTTTTGCCCTTGTGACTTAAATCTGAGATTTTAATCTGTTCTTTTAATTTGTTTTGAAGAAAGTGATTGTGTTTCTCAAGATTGTCATTGACTTCTCTTAAAGGTGCATCTATAAGAGTACTCAATAAGGACTCTAGTTCCTTTTTAGAATATGATTCAATATTTCTTTGATGTGATGAAAACTTACCTTGCTTTGTTTGTCACCTTCTTCATCATCTTCAGAATCTGTTTCAGCAATGAGTGCAAGAAAATCATATATATTTGATTGTTCTATTGCCAGTAGTGACTGATTTTCGAACCTACATCCTCAAATTCTTCTTCTGATAAGTCCCCCATAGCGGCAAAGGCTCTTTTCGTTGAAAGATCCGCTTCTTGATTGGTCATTCTTCTGTTTGTGGGAATGTACTTATCATTCTTGATTTACTTTTATTTTTCTGAACTATTCCTCTTTTTCTCTAGAGCATATAATGGACAAAACTTGACAAAGTGATCCAGACTTCCATACTTGTGACATACTTGATCTATTGGATTTTTAGTGATTTTTTGAGAGTTCCTTATGTGGTACACTTGTCCCTTTTTTAACATTCTTGAGAACCTTTTGGTCATTAACGCAATGTTTTCGTCCTCAAAATTTTCTGGTGTTGTGCCTGTAATAACCAGGTTCTTCTCCTTTACTTTGCCTTCAATTTCCTTTTCTTATTTTTTCTTTAGTTCATAGGTCATGAGATTTCCGATGAGTTCATCCGTAGCTAACTTATCTAGATCACGGGCTTCAGTAATGTCTTCTACTTTGCTTTCCCAAGATTCTGTAAGAACACTCAAAAGTTTTCTTACTGCCTTTCCATTGGGAATTATTTCACCTAGTGAGTAGATTTCATTAATGATAGCAGTGAACCTGGTGTGCATCTCTTGGATTTTTTCACCTTCTGCCATTCGAAACAGTTTGTATTGTCTGTGCAAGTTATCAATTTTAGACTTCTTTACCTTAGTTGTTCCTTCATGCGCAGTTTGCAGAGTTTCCCATATTGCTTTTGCATCTTGACATGATGATATTCGATTGTATTCATCTGGACCTATTCCGCATATCAAGATCTTTTTTGCTTTAGCATTGTTTTGAATCGCAAGTTTATCTGCAGCATTCTATTCTTTCCTATCTTTTGGTACTTGAGTGGTTCCATCAATTCCATTCTTTATGGGTATCGTTGGACCGTCCAACACGACTCCCCATAGGTCTGGATTTTCTCCTAGTATATGATCCATCATGCGATTCTTCCACCATCCATAATACTTTCCATTACATAGTAGTGGTCGAGTTTGTGAAGCTCCTTCCTGTGGTGTATGTGGTGCAGCCATTGATCCTTTTCAAGATGTTAGTCTTTTAATGAAAAGACCTTCCCTGATACAAATTGAAGAAACCTTACCCCTAGAACAAGAACCAGGTTCTTGTAATTTTGTCGTAACACAATAAAACAAAGATTTATCGTGGAAACCTTCCTAACTCAAGGAAGGGAAAAACCACACCGAAGTTTTATATTAATTCAAGATTTACAACTCAGTTAATCAATGAATCTAACTCTAAACTTCTACCCTTTTCGATTAACTATAATCGAAAACTCTCCACTCAACAAGAAGTCAAACTCGCTTCTTGTTTACAAAAACTCTCAACTCTTCTTATCTCTAACCACCCAAGAAGTCTAAACCCACTTCTTGTTTAAAATTCTCACAACCTCTCTCCCAAGAAGTCAAACCCACTTCTTGTTACAATTCTCTCAAGACTCAACTCCCAAGAAGTCAAACCCACATCATGTTACAAATCTAGGAATTATTACAACTCAATAATAAACCTTGAACAAATTAACAAACACTAATAACCCTAGACTTTGATTGATCAAACTGCAATATCCAATAGCTCTAGGTAGAACAGGTTTCGTGAACCTGGTCCTTATGTTGCTGTGATGAAGGTGAACCTGGTCCTTGCGTTTCTGTGACGAAGGCCTGCGTTTTTTCTCCAGAAAATAATGCTCTCATGATGATATATTTTGTGAATATGCAATACCTATCGTTCTGGCTTTGCTGGAAAAATTCTCTCGATTTTTGTGATTGAAAAGAGGCTTTTTTCCTTCAACTTTTTGATCCTTTCATAGATTTGATTTTCCTTCAACTTCTAGAAGGAAAGGAATTACAAATTCTTTTCCTTCTTGAACTTGTCTATATTTACTTCTTCCTTATTTGACTTGAATTGTAACTTCTTTATTTCTTTCCTTCTTTGACATGAATTGTAATTTCTTTATTTCTTTCCTTCTTTGACTTGAATTGCTACTTTTTTATTTCTTTCCTTCTTTGACTTGAATTGCTTCTTTATTTATTTCCATATTTGTTTCCTTCTTTTCCATCTTTACAATTCTGCACTTTTTCTTCTTTGCCTCAATACTTTTTCTTCTTTGCCGCAATCTCTCATAATTGTACACATACGACACCATGCCTTCACTTTATCAATCATCAAAACTACTTTATTTGTTCTCCTACTTCCCAACACACTTATTTTCCCGTACCTGATAATTTTATCATATTTCGAAGCGATGGGGGTCGATTCTTATGACTTATCCCATAAACGTACGTTGAAAATTAATAACGATATCATTATAATAAAATATGAAAGTAAGTAATATACATACTCATTATATATACGGTTTATAGAAAGATATTTGAAGGAATCTGTTGGTTGTATAAGACTCCATTGTTTGAACAACCTATTCCAACCAATTGTAATAATAATTACACATGCAGAAGGTTGGGCTAGAGATGTATAAATACCACCACTTAGATAATTCAGTTATGAAATTATACCGGGTATGTTATGTAATTGTTGATGACTTATAAATCGTTGTTGATGAAGATTACCCTCAATATGTTATAAATTAGGATTTATAAACAAAAAATATTTTATCAGAGAAGACGAAAAAAAATTATATGAAGGGGGGATGGCAAATAACTATTGGCGCGAAAAGTGAATATAATGTATGAATTTGTAATGAAAAATAGTATATTTATGTTCTTATATACATGTAGCGGGTTCTCTATCCTTTTGTACTTTGTTTCAAGATTTGTAAAACATAAATGAAAACTAGAATATTTTAAATTAATTTTCATATTTGTTTCATTTTATGGATCTTAGTTTGACAAAAAACAAATTTTAATTAGTAAGAATGATTTTAAAAGTTTGTAACTATTAAAAATATGCATAGACTGAATTTTTGTTTAACACAAAAATGATATTGAAAGTAATTTTTTTACACCAATAAGAAAATATAACAATCTTTTAACTATCATTAATGTTTTTTCCTCAAGGGATTAGTCTTTCTAATCGGATATCTCAAAGTAAGAATTTATTTATCATGTTCTTTTTTTTAGGAATCGCTTCTTAAGAATGGATCTTTTGTAGTGTAGATACAAATTACTCATATTTGTATTTTAGCTAGCTAGTTGAGATAATAATTATATATATTACGTCATGCTGATGAAAGATATGTGTACGAAATGGTTCAGCAACCACTTGCTCATACCATTCTATGCTTTTTGGATAGGGCGTACGCAATAATTATGTGTACTACTTAGAAACTACAAAATAAAGTAGGATTTATGAATAAGAATCTCCCTTGCAGTTCCGCAAAATTATTCAATGTACATTTAAATTATAGAAATATTCTATTATCCCTCTCAATATAGTTTTTTTTTGTAATTTTTAGATTTCTAAGCTATAGGAGGTTTTATATTTACCCAATAAATTAAGCTTTTCATATTATATTAACCTCTCAATTATATTCGTCCATTTGCTTTATTATCTAACTGTAGTTTTTACTCCAGTTTTATATACCAAATAAATTTAAGAACTTCGGCAAAGTATCAACTTAACAAATACATGACAATTTCTTAAAATAAAGAAAACATGTGCTAATTATCAAGAATAAATTTTAAATTTCAAAATGAGTGATGTAGTTTCATATATACAAAAAAAAAATGTAAGTGTACTTAGCAGTTTAAACTTAATACAACGTGCAACTTTGACACTTACTTTAAAAGGATAATAAACCCTTTAATAGTTTTAGGTTATAATTATATAAAAAAGTTAAGTTACACTATAATAGGACCCTCACATAATTTGTGTGTATCTGACAATTTTGTCATAATTTAGAGGGGTGGTTTGGTCTGGGAAGGATTTTTTTGTCTTGTCCTATGAAATAACGTTGAAAATAAAAAACGATATCATAATATGAAATAATGAATGTAAACAATATACATTCTAATCATATATACAGTTGTTGTTCATCTTGTATTTCTAAGATAATTAGAACAAAACTTTGAAGAACTTGGTAATAAACAACAAATTTTAAAGAGTAATTTTAAACAAAAAACTTAGAACTAGTAGAGAATATAGAATAGGAAACAGAATAGAAACACTACAAAATATTTTTATTAACGAAAGGTTTTGAGCCCACTGAATGCACAATGTCTCCTTGAAGGAATTTATTCTCCTCAAATACCCGAGGTCAATGGAATATATCCTCCAGGGATAGAATGATCTTACTCACCAGTGTATCGGTACCTAAAACCACGGTGTCAGAGAGCCATTAGAATACTAGACTTAGTAGTAGAAGAAGTTAAGTAAAAATGGTTCAACTAAAATGAGAGGAAACCCCTCCATTGATGGAAAACAAAGAGTAGTAGGCAAAGTTTCTTATTATGCCTTACCGGAAAGGTCACAAACCGTTGAAAAAATCAAATCTTTCGTAAAGATCACAACTCTTCATAAAAGTCAAAACTCTTCATAAAAGTCGCAAGTTTTTATAAAATTGCAATTTTTTTTATAAAAGTCACAACTCTTCATAAAAGTAAAAAATCTTTATTTCCGTTAACACCTTTTAAAACCCAACAATCCCTCGCATAAATGGAACCAGAAAAAATAAATAGAAATATGTATACTTTACAATCAAGAATAATTACATATGGATAAGTAGGTTTTCCCTTGGTTTTTTCGTAGTTAACATATGCCGGATATACTCGGTCAATTGGTACATGCGATATCTATGAACCGTCGAGCTTTGGTGTATACCTAAAATACTATATGTCACACAATTAACCCTTTACCATTTATGATTCTTACCTTGTGTTTGTGTAGCCATGAACAACTCTTGGTTTCATGAGTGCATAGATAATACGCTTTCGACCATAATTCTCTTTGAAGCAGCTAACACTTCACACCCACATAGGTGATTTCTAACTGTATTATCGCGTAGATACACTATTTGGTCAAGTCTGCAAAACTTAGCAAATCATTAAAAACTGTAAGCTTTAACTTTTTAACAAGAATTAGTGTTTTAAACTCACTCATCACATTGTCTTAATCATGAGAATTGATTGAGTTTATTGACAATGTCGAACCATCAGTCACAATTTTATTTTTCTCTTTGAATCTAGCTCTAGGGAGGTCCAGTCTGCTAGATAGAGTTACCGTCATGATGAATTGTCCTAAGCCGTAAACTCATTCCCTTAGATAATCTTTTAACTTTCTCTCTAGTTAGGCCTTTTTTATGTTGATCCGATGATTATTCTTAGACTTTACATAGTAAATTGTGATAATTACGTAGAGAATAATTTTCTAACGGTATTATGTCTATGCCTTAAATGACGACACTTTCCATAATACGTCATGATCCATGACCTACATATTTTATCTTGACTATAAAAGTATATGCATACTGATGTCAATGGTCTGGGGGCAAAAGTGCATATCTATCAAGAAATTTCAGAGTCCTTCAACTTACTCACCAGCCTTATCTAAAACACTTAGCTCAGAGATCATTGTAGCGCTAGCGATACATATATTTTTGGATGTTTTCTGAGAGATTTTTCTCTATAAAGAGTAAATACTTATCCACTAGTAGATTTTACTTCATTTGATCTCGATGATCAAATTTTCATCACTATATCCTTTCAATACTGCTGGATATTTGTTATAATGTAAGACATAGTTTTGACTATGCTTTAAATACCTCAAAAAATTTCATTGTCATCCAATGAATTCCATTCGGATCACACATGAATATACTCTGTTTATTAATAGCACATGCTATATCTGATCGTGTGAACTTCGTAAATACATTATACTTTTCAATACTCTAGCAAAATCCAATTGTGAGTCACTTTCACCTTCACTCTTCAGAAATACAAAGCTCACACATATTGGAGTCTTGGCCATATTGACATCCAAATATTCAAACTAGTCAAATATCTTTTCATTACAATGAGACTGTGAGAATGTTAAACATTATAGAGTTCTAATGACTCTTGGACCTAATATTACATAAACAATTCGAAGATTTTTTATATCAAACTTGCTTTCTAGCATACGTTTAGTAGAAGTTATGTTATTAGTGGCTCTATTGCTGATCAACATGTCATCACTATACAAACAAACAATGACCTTGTGCTTTTAATGTAAATACATTTATCACTTCTATGGCTCTTAAATCCATTTGCCAACAAGGTTTGGTCAAATTTCTTCTGTCGTTGTTTTTGTGCTTGTTTTAGTCTATAAAATGATTTAAAAAGTTCTAACATTTCTTTTCTAGAGTAGAAAACAAAAAACCCTCAGGTTGTTCCATATAATTTCTTCCTTCATTTGACCACTTAAGAAAATTGTTTTCAGAATGAATTTGGAGGTCTAATAGTGCACCTAATAATATTAATATCCTGATTAATGTAATTCTTGTTATTGACGAGTATCTGTCCACAAGATCAATACTTTGAATTGCCTAAATCCTTTAACAAAATTTTTTTCTTTATATTTGTCAACAGTTCCATCGATTTTCTTTTTCCTTCTGAAGATTCACTTTAAATCCAAAGGTTTATTTCCAAGAGGAAGATCAACAAACATCCAATAAGATTGCAAAATATTGAACAAATCTCATTATTGACACCATCTTTTTAAAAGGATGAGTCCATTAGAAGACATATGAAATGCTATGAAATCATATTCAAAGGAAGTAAATGTCTATTGATATTACTTTGCCTCTAAATCTCTTTATTAACTACTTTCTCATATTTTTTATTTCCAAGGTATTTTTAATCCTTCACTAGACTACTCAAGTCTATATTTATAGTCTACTGTCTAAGGTCGTATTTTAATCATTTTAGGAATAGAAACTTGGTCTTTAGCTAGACACCCCCACATTTTGTAGTATTTCAAGATATATTTGTTTCTTCTCATTTCTCATACGGAATAGATTGTGTCCTGAAAAAATAAAATTTTAGATTGCATCTGTCATGCCACGAGCCTAAATCTTGAACGTGGCCGATGCACAATGATCATTGATGGCCTTGATCTAACCCTTGGACTGGTTTACATGACTCAGCAGAACACAAGAGATAACTCATAAAACAACTATAAAGATTAATACTTAGCGAAAATGACAACCCAAGTTTCATCATTTGCGATTGATATAAAAAGACCAAGAAGCTAAGACTATCTATCTACGAAGCCTCTAAATACTAAGTTGATTGTTTGCACAAACCCCATAACATTTTAAAAATTTAAACACATAAAACAATTAGGAGACCTCCGGATGCAAGGAGGCTCACCATTGACTCTGGATGCTCAAACTTGATCAACAAGGTGCTGGATGCTGATCTAGTTTACCTGTGTCTGCATCATAATATAATGTAGACCAACTAGCATCAGTACATTAAATATATGAGTATGTGAGTTGGAATACTAACAACAACTTTAAGCTTGAAAGGAGTAAGAACGAACTTACCTTTGTTCTACTCTACTCATGAACTAAAAACACATGCGATATATGTAAAGATTTTTAAAAGTAAAACAACTAAGTTCATTAAAAAAGATACAGTAACAAACTCAAATTTACTAATATATGAAAGTAATATAGTTTCTAATGGAGATTCTCTAACCGACAATCATCATTATGAGCCTAAGCGATTGTACATTGTCTTACCTAACGTTGCAAGAGGATTTTCCTATACCTTGCCGTTAGTATAGAACCTGAACTAGTAAGTGGATCCACTAGTCTATTCTAAAAAACACTAAGGAATCATCTAAAAAGTATGACCCTTCTTCTGTCCATGTTGGCTACATGGTTTATAGGGGCTTGAGTTAATATGAACTCGCGTCCCCATATTTGTTCTCAATACTACTCCTAAAATACTTAACTCATATGTTTTATAGACAACTTCTTCTCTTGTTTGAGGTAATTGCTCAAAGTTAACTTTAAAAGATCCTCTTGGAAATCATTGTTTCCTTTTTTCAAAAACTAACCAAAGGCTTTGTCGAAAGTCTAGATTCCTTCCTTGCAAAAAAAGTCAAAACATTTGTAACTCCTAGGGAATACTTAGTTCCCTTATAAATTTTGAGAAATGAACTGAACTCTTTACTCTTTTCTTAACTTGTAACTTAACTCTTAAGGATCACTTAGTTACCTTATAACTTTTGAGAATTTAACTCAACTCATTACTCTTTTCATAATTTTTAGCTTGAGATTTAAACAAAGTTAAAATATTTGTTTAAGACACTTGAAAATTGTAAGAACTTACTTTGACTTGTTTCTTAACTCTTAGACTTGACTCTTAATTTCTTTGATTGTGATCTTAACTTTTGTTGAATTGGATTATAGATAAAACGTTCATGATCTCATGTTTGTGGATGATTTCATAATGTTTAGATGTACCTTAGAGTGTTGGAATCAACTAAGAAACGTGAGTACATTACTTAGGAACTAGTACGAAAAGATGGGGAGTGAATGGGGTCATCAGGCGTGATTTGGCACTTCAAGAGGAGTGGGGTGATGAGCCTGAAGAACAGAGTCTGTTATTAGGGATATGGATGGCGTGGTGCACCAGGGCCGGAGGATAGAGTCTGTCTTGTGGGGCTCTGGCTTGTATGGTGCCCTAAGGCCTGACGAACGGGAGTTCCGACTTCTCTTCTCTGTTTTCCATCTCTAAACCTTCTAAACTTCCATGGTTCTTTCTGAAACATTTAGTATCACTAATACCTTCAATACCCAATAGATTCGACTAAAAAAACACGGAAACACGAATCAAATAAACTAAAGGCATGTAACAAATCAGCCTACAAGAATTCAACAATGTTCTATAAGAACTTCACTTATCACAAGTTGGTGTGTGTGTAAACTAACACAACATGTAAAGAAAATACCTTAATAGGTAATGCCCCCATTTAATTCCACTAGAATTTCCTTGGCGTTCTTGGCGAAATCTTGTTCTTTCTCCGTTATCCTTCTTCTCTTCTCTTCTATTTTCTCCCACGCCCTAAATACTTTTCTAATATGACCTAAGCCTAGTTTCACCCCAATTATACCCATAAAATGAATTAGGAAATAGTTGGGTTCAAAGACAAGTTTGCCCTTACTTAAATCAGAATTAGGCTTCTCTCTCTCCAACAACCCAGCTTCTGAAAGGCATATCTCCTCATACGATATATGTAACATTCCAAAAGTTTAGGACCTAATATAGAACTTAACATGAGTTTCTAAGGGTAAGGACACTGGTTCAATTCTATAATAATGTACAAAAGTCATTTTATGAAGCTTTAGAGTTAAAACATGAAGGAACGTCCACGACATCCGGTGAACTTTGTAACATGGACTAGTGTGGTGCCATGATGGTTTTAAGGAAGTAATTAAGGGTTAATCTTGGTGAAGTGATAATGGTGAAATTAGGTTCCAATGAGGGGCTTATGGAAGCAAGGGTAAGTGAGGAGTGCCAACCTTCAAGGGCAAGCAAAAGCCAGGAGGCTACCCAACAGGGGAGGCTACTGCATCACTCTTCAAGAGCATGACCATGGCTCGTGGTCATGACCACGGCCATAGTGAGGAGCTCGTGAAGGTTACATGGACATGGGGGAATGAAGGTCTTATTACGTAGCCACTGTCCAAGGTACAAGAAGTCATTTCACAACTCATGGTGCACTTAACGGAAGGAGGGTTGGGTCGTGAAAGTGACATAGCTAAATGTGGAGAATTTTGCAAGGCATAGTGGAGCATCTTCAAGGATGGGAACAAAGTGATCCATGGTCCTGCCTTGGTGGGAAAAATAGAGAGGGGCTCCTTGGGGGATCTATTTCCTCACCACTCTACGACCATCACAATGGTCTATTGAGAACTTGACGTACTGTGAAGTACGACCTGGTGATGGATGAGAGCTTCACAGTTAAGTGAAGTTGGACTTCACTTTTGGAAGTCCAACTTAATGAAGGGTAGTTTGGGTATTTGGGGGTGGACTATATATTGACTTTAGGTCAATTTTATTCATTTCCCACTCTAAAAACACAAACCCAAATTGAAACCCAAATTGCTCTCACTTCTCGCTACTTTCTCTCTCTTCATTCATCCTCCATTAATGAACAAGAAGCTTGAGGAAAAAGACAGTCTCTAAAATTTTCACTCAATTTTTGGGAATAATGCTTCATTAAAGCATGTGTTCTTCACTATTGGGATTCCTTTTTCCAAGAGGTCCTCTCAAATTTGAATTTTAATTATCCCAATTTTTAGGGTTTTTCTCTATAAATTAGTTTTCTTCTAAAGTCAAAATTGATGATTGATTGTTTTGAATTATGATTTTCTATGACTAATCTAGTATAGATTATTGTGCAATTCATGTAAATTATGGGAATCTGTATAGATCATGTCCTTTCCCCAATTTTCCCATGTCTTGGTTCTAATTATGAATTGAAGGGGAATTATGAATGTGTTGATTGTTGTAACTATCATATTCAATCTATCGACTGCCTAGGGACATGTAAGGTTAGGGTTAGACCTAGTTCTTGAAGTATTCATGATGAAACCTTCTCCCTCAAACACTAGGTTATGAATTGAAGTTGATTGGGAAGGTGATGATACAATTGACTTAGTATTGTATATATTACTATTGTATGATGTTGTTGCACCTATTGTTTGGTGGAATTGATTGGTTTATGGTAAAACCATGGATGGTGGCTTATTATGGATATTAGGTAAATCTAGTGATCTCAAACCTTTACTTAAATTATGATTATTTGTGTTTAGTGATGAAGTTATATTGAAGTACATGTGTTGTGATTGAATTTATTATGATGGTATGATGTTGGTATTAAAATGTCTTATCTTATGAATTCTGAGATCATGTTAAGGTTGTAATGATATAAAGATGATGTTGATTCATTTGTGTGCATTACTATTATATGATACATGGTGTTGATCTCACTATAAGTAATGTATTGAAAGGTGATTCTCATACATTTCTTAATGATCTAATTATGATGATATACAAGGAGTAGAATCCTATGGCCTAAAAAAAGTTATTACTGTTAATGAAAGACTTTTCAAAAGGGACTCTAGCTTAGCACCAAGTGAAGTAGATGTGAGGATTGACATTTTCCTAATGAGGGAAGGTAGGGTTCACCATTGTATTCAATGATATTGGAGACAATAATGTGATGTACTTAAAGAGGCTCCCAAATATATCTTCCAGTTCTTGAACTATGTTGCCTCCATAGGAATACTAGCTAGTGAATCCACCTGATGCTATGTTGATGTTTGATTCTACTTTGGCCGGTATTCCACCTTCCATCGGTGTAAGGTTTTACAACACCGGATTCTACAATTAGCTCTTATGGACTATGTGGGTTAAGGAAAGTATTCCCGAACGTAAAAGAAAGTAATAAAATAGACAATAACTAGGGTGACTTAAGAGGTTGGACTTAGCCTAGGTAGGGGTATGGACTCTACCTATGTCTTGCACTAGTTCGCCTTGACGGAAGCCTTAGGAGGTGGTTCTTGTGTTTCTATAATGTATATGTTATGGATATACTAAATTGACATGTTATTGACCCTATATGATGTTACTTTCACTTATTAGCATGGTGTTGGTTGATGTCGCTAAAGTATGATGATGGTTCCTCTTGATGTTATGTTATTTGAGGATTAGGCATTGCTTATGGTCCTCGTTGGTTTAATTGTCTAAGTTAGGTTATGGGGCTTTGCTTGGGTATTGCAAATTTATACCTTATAAGGGTTCATGGTTAAGGGTCCTGTATATGTTCATATATTATGAAGTTCTCATACATGCATTGTGCTTATAATATGATGTAGAAGTTGTTTGGCTATACCTATGTTGACTTGACTTAGTATGTTGGTCTCATGTTGAATATGATATTGTATTGAGGGTCATGTGGTTATTGGTTCATATGATTCTTAATTGTGCATAAAAGTTGGGTTTTACAGTAAGTTGGCATATCTTTACACATTGTCCCTTTTCAAGCATGAACTCCATGTTGTGTGTGCATTGTTCCTATACTTAGTACAAATAATGTGCTAACCCCATTTTCTCCCTTTTCCCTAACATATAAGGTTATGGTCGTTGACGAGGTTAAGGCCATTTGAAGAAAGACTTGGATCCTCATTCTTCAAGTTTGGTAGGTCCTCACCTCTTCGAGGGCTATGTCAGTTTCTAGCATTGGATGTTGATTAGTCTTAAAGATACTATGTTCATTTCCTTTAATTTGAGTACTAAGAATGTATAGCCTATATGTGGCTCTTATTGTATTGATGTATTGGCTATGCCCAATTGTTATACTCTTGTTTAGATGGATATGATATGAGACATCTGTCTGTGTGTGTGTGTGTGTGTGCGTGCGTGTTCCATAAACGTAGAAGACTATGTAATCCTCTTATACGAACGTTCTAAGTATAATCGATGTGAATATATATTATGTGTATGCGAGTGGTTTACGTAAACCTCATGATAGACATAGAAGAAAAGTTTTAAAGTTTTTTGCATTTTTAACCTATGAATCTAATGCTAAGAGGCTAGTCTTAGTCCTCCTCGAGTACAACGATGCCGGTTACGTCCAGGGGGTGCTCCCCATATGTGACAAACTTTGTATCAGAGCATGAGGTTGAATATATTTACAGTCGATGTCTTATTTAGCCGCGTCTATGTAGATTCTTACTCATAATTAAGAAGCACGCCAAACCTATGAATAGGAAACAATATGATTCTTAGGAAATTCTCATTTTCATGGAAATCCAATATCGTACCTCTAGATTGTTGAATCTATTTGATCTTAGCATCTAATTCTTTATTGTGATTATTAGGCATTGAATACTCGACAAACATAAACTCAAAGACTTGATGAAGAGATTTCAAATGCAGGAGTTTCTCCCCGAGGAAATCAAGTCCCTCTTCTTGAAAAAGTTGCTATTGATGATCAAGCTCCAGTCAATCCTCCGCCATTGACGGATGGGGACATAAGGGCATCCTTTCTCAAAATGGCCCAAGCCATGACGTCTCAATCTAATCGGGAGGTGGTACCCCGAGTAAACCAACATGTTGGCACCATGGCCTCCCATTTGAAGGATTTAACTAGGATGAATCCCCCATACTTTCTATGGGTCCATAGTGGAGGAAGACCCATAAGATTTCATTGATGAAACCTACAAAATTCTCTATGCTATGGGGTTGACTGCTAGTAAGAAGGCCGAGTTAGCCACCTACCAACTCAAAGATGTGGCCCAAGCATGGTACGTTCAATGGGGAGACAATAAGTGTTTGAGGGGTGGACCAGTGATATGGGAGATTTTCAAGAAGGCTTTTCTTGATAGGTTCTTTCCTCGGAAGAAAAGGGAAGCCAATGTGGAAGAATTAATCAACCTTCATCAAGGAGGTATGAGTGTACTTTACTATTCTATGAAATTTACTAAATTGCTAAAGTATGATCCTTCTTTGGTTTCCGACCATAGGGATGAGATGAGCCGCTTGGTGACGGGAGTGTCGGATGACTTGAAAGAAGAATATTGTTTTGCTATGCTACATGATAATATGAAAATTTATCTTCTCATGGTTCATGCTCAACAAGTGGAGGACACAAGGGTTAAGAGGAAGAGTAGGGATGCCAATAGGGTAAAATCTTTTGATGGTGGCTCTTCAAAGGGTAGGCTTGATATCCAAGACAAGACTAGATTCAAAAAGAGGTTCTCTAATCAAGTTCCTCCCAAGTTCCCTAAGGCTCGTGATAATAGGGTGTCTAACCCTAAGTCTCAAAAGGGAAGAGTAACTAGTTCACCAACCAATAAGCCAACTTGTTGAAAGTGTGGAGAGAAGCATTATGGTGTTCGCCTCATTGGGATGGAAAATTACTTTAGTTGTGGCAAGATCTGCCACAAGGTGAGGGATTTCCCAAACTTGAAGGGTCAAGACAAGGGTAGTGGAAAAAATCAAGCATGTGGTTCTAATGTTGATGCTCCTAAGAGGAATTGCTTTTATTCTCTCCGTTCTAGGGATGAAGAAGAGACTTCTCCTTATGTGGTGACCGGTATGTTAAAAGTATTTTCTATTGATGTATTTGATTTACTTGATCTCGATGCTACTTCGTTATTCGTTACCCCTTTAGTAGCTAAAAATTTTGACTTTTTTCCTGATATCTTGAATGAACCTTTTGCTATGTCTACCCCGGTGGGTGATTCGGTTGTTGCAAAAAGAGTGTATAGAAATTGTTCTATAATGTTTGTCAATAGAGTTACTCATGTTAAACTAGTAGATCTTGATATTTTTTTGATTTTGATGTCATTTTGGGTATGGATTGGTTGTATTCTTGCTTTTCTTCCAAAAAATGTAGAATAAGGGTGGTCAAGTTTAAATTTCCAAAGGAGCCCGTTTTACAGTGGAAGGGGGAAAATTCTATCCCTAGAGGTCGTATCATTTCTTGTCTCAAAACTTGTATGATGATCTCTAAGGGGTGTTTATACCATATTGTAAGAGTCAAAGATTAAGACTCCAAAATTCCTCCGATTGAGTCGGTCCCCGTAATGAGTAAATTTGTGGGGGTCTTCCATAATGATCTTCCCGATATTCCTCCCGAACGGGAAATTGATTTTTTTATCAACTTTCTATCGGATACAAATCCCATCAATTCCTATTTATCGGATGGCTCCGGCCGAATTGAAAGAGTTGAAGTTTCAACTCAAAGATTTACTAGACAAGGACTTTATTCAGCCTAGAATTTCTCCATGGGATGCTCCGGTATTATTCGTGAAAAGAAGGATGGGTCCCTTATACTGTGTATCGATTACCATCAACTCAGCAAAGTCACAGTAAAGAACAAGTATCCTCTCCCTCGGATTGATGATTTATTTGATCAAATTCAAGGTGCGAGTTACTTTTAAAAGATTGACTTGAGATCAGGATATCACAATCTTAGGGTGAGAGGTGAAGATATTCCCAAGACGGCATTTCAGACTAGAAATTGTCACTAAGAGTTCTTAGTAATGTCCCTTGGTCTCACTAATGCTCCAGCGGCGATTATGGACCTAATGAATAGGGTTTTTTGAAGTTACCTAGAATCATTTGTCATTGTCTTCATTGACAAAATCTTGGTATATTCAAAAAATGAGGGTGAACACATGGACCATTTCAGAGTGGTTTTGCAAGTGCTTAAGTGTAACATTCCACAAAAATGTATATGCCTAGCAAAGAGCAAAATATTGGATAGTATTGGCAATAATATAAGAATATTGGCTGAGAGTGATAGCCAATTCTCTAAGTATGAATAAGCCCTGTCTAAAATTGTACTTGCAATTAAGACCCTAAACTACAATGCTTTATCCTGAACTCACAATGAGGTATGAGGCATCCAAGTGTCAAGCCTATATACCATATCACAACATCAATTAAAATAATCATGTAGATTAAGCAGTGCCCAAGGACATAGTGAGGATCCTTCGGACAATAGGTAAAAATTCCAAATGAGCCATAAACAATATTTTGTTAGGAAAGTACAACTAAAACATGTACAAGCACATGTGCAAGACATGTGAAAATCGGCCAAGGGAGGGGACCACCCTAACCGAACTTGATTAGGGCGGTTAGGGGAAGCATGTGCGTACGGGTCTCTCCAACTGCCCTACTAGCTAATTAAAGGACTAACCGAAATGGACCCACTAGTGCACCCAATAACGTAAGACTTAACCGGGTGACACTAACCTAGAAAATAGTTAAGGAGACAACCTAGTACCTAACCTAGGATGGTCCAAAAGGGTTAGTTATGGTCCCAAATACTTAGGGGTACTTTAGTAATTACCCTAGGTCTGTTAATTAATTAAATTGAGTATTTATTTAATTAATAAGAATTTCAAATGTTGACCGAGACCATAGTCAAAATCCAGATTTTTGGTCAAGTCAACATTATCCTATGTTTAGTCAACTTAGGAGGGGAGATTTAGTAATTAAATAATTAATTTATGTAATTTACTAAATTATCCTAAGTTGAATGAGTCAATATCAGTCCCTAAACCTAAACACTCACGATCAAACACTTAGAAAACAAGATGCTAAAGCAGTAAGCAAAAAGGCAGAAAGTTCATCAATGTTCTTGGGCGAATTCAAGTGTTCTTTAAAGTTTCATTCAAGGTGGTCTTCTTAGATTAAGTTCTACATGAGGTATGGGTTTCTCTCTTGGAATTCTTCTCCAAGATTACTTTCTATCGTCTTGAATCTATGAAATCTCGAAACTAGGGTTGTTTCCCAAGGTTCTTGTTGAACGTCCTTTTCCCTAGTGTCCTTGTTTCCGATTCCAATGAATGTATAAATGTAGTATTTATCATGTTGTTTGTATGTGGTACTGGCTGATTTTAATGTGTAGGGTTCCTGATTTGTAAATGTCGAATGAACTTATATGTTTTACATGTATGATTTTATGTGCTCCTTACATGATAGAAAGAACGATGTTGCATCAACTTGTGTCCGAAAATGCTAGTCTTGAGATGTTACGGTCGTGATGTGTATACCTACTGTTAAACATGACTTGATGAAATTGTTATGTTAATTAAAGTGTTCATATGAGGCTGTACGAAATGGTTACTAATGTGATGTTTAAATTATGTTATAAGGTTAGCTAAAAACATCTCCATGAAATCATATTTGAGTGAATGTTTGGCTTATGCTAATAAAATGGCTAACAATACATTGTCCAATGAGTTGAATGGAATTGGCTATGATGTTATCTTTAAATAATTAAAAGATTGGCTAATGGTTAATACATACAAAACTAAACATTAATTAATGTAAATTTGGCTTATGCCAATAAAGATGATTATGAAATCTTTTCCAATTTGTTTAGGCCATTATTAAACTTATGCCAATCATATATAGCCAATGTATTGAATGATAAAATAAGAACATCTAAGGTAATTAAATGAATCCATATCCAAGGGCATACCAATCATTCTAACAAGTCCCAACGTGCCCTAAACAAATGAACTATGAACATATGTAACTCATTGAATGAAGTTCTCAACGTCCATAAATGATGATATGAAGCTATCAAATAAACGTAAGCAAGTAAAGTGAGTATTAACATAATTAAAAGTGTCTAAGTTAAGAAAGTACCAGAATGAGGTGTTAAAGGTGGTGAGACAAGTCTCACTTAAACCTAAGATTTCTATGTAATGATACTCATGAAAAAGGTTTTTAGAATGTCTGAGACAAGTCTCATTAACACCAAAGATGTTATGTAAGGATAAACTCACATTTCATCAATGTAAATAAAGGGATGACAAGTCATCAATAGATTAAGTAAACATCAATCTAGAAGCAAGTTTCCATATTGTTTGAGTCAACTCTAAAAGGTAAGAAGATAAAAGAAAGTGACCAAAGCACCGATAGACTAGCTATGAGCTTGTGCCAACACATGTAAGTCTCATGAAATGAGGCTCCACTAAGGTGGATAAGAGTCTCCGAATATCTCCTAGTCTTCGAACTATGTCTAGCCAACATGGGAACTAGCCTATGGATTCCACCTAAGAGAGCTAGGTATGTTTCGGTTTCACCTTGGCCGGTGATTCCACCTCTTTTTGGTGTGGGGAAGACACTGGATTTCATGTTTAGATCACATGATCTATGTCTTTTAATGCTCCAAATAATGTTCTTGGTTCACTTTAGCCGTGGACCACCCCTTTTCGGTATGGGGTAAACACTTGATATGGATTAAGTTTAGCCGGTGACTCACCCCTTTTCGGTGAGGGGTAGAAAGTGGATTTCATGTTATCTCACATGATCAAGATTTATTTTGATCGGTGAATCACCTCTTTTCTATGTAGGGTAGACACTGTATTTCATGCAAGCTCGCATGATCTTAATTTTAAAGTTGTCTCTAAGAAAGAATGAAATGGAACGTACGTTCAAAGTGAGCTATAAAAGTAAGAGCTTACAAATATCAATCGTCAGTGTTGATACCAATGATGTTTTCAACAAATAATGGGCAAAGCCAAATAAGATTGGCTTATAATGACTTCATATATTATGTCAATAAATGGAAGTAAAATATAATAGCTAATCAATTCTTCATAACTTCCATAATATGAAAAATCATGAAATAAATGGCATAGCCAATAGAGACTGGGTTATGAAGTATTACTGCCTAACGAATACAGAATAATGAATGACTTATTACAAGGATAGTGAAATCATTCCCTAGTCCTTGGGTTACTTGCTTTATTCATTGTGGGTATGAGACTACAATGAATCATTGCATTTATAAGTAAAACATAGGATAAAAGGAATCATTGAACTACATAACAACAACAAGAAAAAGACTGAAAATAAACAATGTATAAAAGAAAGAGTTCTGGGTTCAAGGGGATCAAAATTTCAAATCTTCGCTCGAGTTGTTCTAAAATTATATTGATGATTCTAATTTCTTGTAATCACATAGAAAATGAGTTGTGTGATTTGAATGCATTAAAATACGTCATATTCATACAACAATTCTAAACTACCGAATTAGGAAAGTCTAGTGACTTAACTTTCCAGAAATGGCATGTTGTTTAGGAAGAGCCTTCCTTGATAATCCATAGGTTTATATCTATGTGTGCATACACCCATTCTTAGTAAAAGTGTATACTAACCCTATACATTTACTATTTCTATAGGTGCAGGTCAGAGAGCAGATTAAAGACTCATTGCAGCGGTTTGGACTCAGCGATCTCCAAACGATTTGGTAGGTCCTCTCGAGTTCGAGGATGCTATGTCTATATTCATAGCCTACTATTTAGAGATAGCTAGAGGATGTTGTTATTTTCATTTCGAAGCTTTTGTATTAAGGCCATTTTGTCAAACTTATTATGATATATTAATCTTTTGTTCTGAATTGATTGTTCAATGATAGATGGTTGTCTCTAATTTGAGCTTAGTATGTTATTAACGTATATTAAAAGTATATGAAGTCTATGTAAACTTCCATATACTTAAAACTTTTAAATTTTCCGCAAATTTAACTGTATGAATGTGATGAATGCTAAGAAGAGGCTTGTTTGCGACCTCTGAGAGGTTAACGACGCCGGTTGACATTTTGATTCCTAAATACGGGTTGTGACAAACTTGGTATTAGAGCATGAAGTTAAATTATTTAGTAACTAAAGCTCAAAACAGCCATGTTACGTAGTTTCTAATTTATGTTTGTGAAGCGCGCCACAATCATTACTTAGGGACTATATGATGATAGGAAATATTCCCTTCTTCTGCTCTTTATCGTGCTATGTGGAATTGTGACATCTTGTTTCATTCTAAGGATCTAATTTCCTTCTTGTATATAATTTTAGAAAATGAATACGAGGAGAAATGTAGATAGGATAGTCGGTGAAGAAGCTACTTGAGGAAACCAAGTTCCTCAACAAGCTCCAGCTATTGAAGTTCAAGTACCTGTCAACCTAGCTGTGTTGACAAATGGTGATGTGAGGGAAGCATAGTTGTTGTCGCAGGCCATCGCTACTCAGACGTAAGCCATCACGGCTCAAGCCACACAAGATGGTTCTCCCAGGTATAACTCACATTTTAGGACCATGGCTAGCCGACTGAGGGACTTCACCAGAATGAATCCTCCAGCCTACTACGTGTCCAAGACTAATGAGGATCCCTAGGAGTTCGTGGCTGAGGTCCACAAGATTCTATGTGCCATGGGAGTTGATGAAGAGGCGAAGGACGAGTTGACTGCATATCAGCTCAAAGATGTGGCACAGCTGTGGTATCAAATATAGGTAGATGGTCGAGCACTAGGAGATGTACCCATCACTTAGGACCCTTCTGAAGACTGCATTTCTGGAGAGATTCTTTCACAGAGAGCAACGAGAACCCAAGGTTGAAGAGTTCATCAACCTGAGACAGGGAGGTATGTCGTTCAAGGAGTATTCCTTGAAATTTGTTAATATCTTAAAGAATGCTTCTTCTCTGGGGGCAAATAGCAGGGACAAAATGAGCAGGTTTGTGACAGGCGTGTCGGAGGATCTTGTAGAAGATTGTCGGGCAGCCATGTTGCATGACAACATGGATCTGGGAAGAATGATGGTGTATGCTCAGAAAGTGGAGGAGAGTAGTCGAAAAAGGAGAATCCATGAAGGAAAGAAGTCTAAGGCCACAAGCCAGACTAGTTCTAGCTCTGGCAGGGGCTCATTTGCAGTCCAGAAAAGGCCTAAGTTCAAGAGGCATTCAGGTAAGTCTGCTCCTTCAGGAAATTTTAATGCCAAAGTGAAAAAGTCTGGACCAAAAAAGGGAAATGATAGAGGTGCCCAGCGAAACAACAAGTCTTGTGGTAAGTGTGGGCGTTCGCATGGAGGTGAATTTTTATGTAACATTCCGGAAAAAAATATCTCTAATGAAGAGCGCAGTATGCCCTTAGGATATGACATTTACTTTTGGGTGGTCATGCCCCTATCCAAGATTGATGTTTAAGAATTGTACCTGCAATGAAGACCCTAAGATAATAAAATATATTTCGTCCAACTCACAAAAGGTATAAGGCATCCAAGTGTCAAGCCTAGATATCATGGTACTTTATCAATTAAAATGATAATGTAGATTAAGCAGTGCTAAATATAGTGAGGATCCTTGGGACCATAAGTAAACATTCCCTAATGACCCATCAAGATAAATTAGTTCGTAAAGTGCAACAAACCCATGTGGAAGCATATCGGCATCACACGTGAATGAACCGGCCATGGAAACCAGGAACTACCCTAACCAAATTTTGTTAGGGCGGTTAGGCATGACACACACGGGCCGGTCCCTCCATGTGGGATCAGCCATCCTAAATAACTCTAATTACTAACCAACTATTCTAACTAGACAGCTAACCTAGGACTAACTGAATTAGACCCGCTAATGCAGCCGACAACCTAGGACATGGTCGGGTGGCACCTAACTAACTTAGGGACAACCTAGTACCTAACCTAGGATGGTCCAAAGTTGTTAGTTGTGGTCATATTGAATTAGGGGTATTTTAGTAATCCTTTAAGTCCCTTAATTAATTAAATAAGAAGCAAAATTAATCAATTTAAAACCTTGGTCCAGCCGAGACACTTAGCCAACTTCGGATTTGGCTATGTCAATCGTCCTCCTATGTCTAGTCAACTTAAGAGGGGTATTTTAGTAATTAAATAATAAATTTATTAATTAAGTTAATTAACCTAAAGAATAATTCAACATTAGTTCCAAAAACCTAGAAACCACGTTCAGTCACAAGAGAGTCATGACTAAGCCGTAGGAACGTAAAACGCAAAAGTCTCTCTTGGGCGATTTAAAAGTACGTACTTTTCAAGGATTTCGTGTAAAGTGATCGTCGTAGATTCGAATCTACATAAGGTATGGGTTTCTATCCTGGACTTATTTCTCCAAGAGAATTTTCTTTCCAACGATTCAAAGATCTTGAAAACTAGGGTTGTTCGAGTGTTCTCGTCAAACTCCTTGTCCCGAGTATCCTTCTCGATTTTATGTTGAGTAGGTTAGAGATCATGTTATTGGTAGGTCGATTAACGTATGAAGTTGTGAACTTTTAAGTTAACTGTTTAAAACGTGAATCATGATTTGACGATGTGTTGGTCACACCCGTAATTGTTTAAGTATTGATGTGTTGTCCGAATGTTGTATTGTTGTGATTGTGAATTTATGAAGATGTTATAGTCATCAAATGTTAATATGATGATGTCCAATATGTCTTAAAAATGTTACCTTAAAGTCATGAACTAAGATTGGCTTAAAAGACAACTATGAAATCACATCTTGAATGAATTGACTATCTGGTGCTAGTAAAATTGGCTAACTCTACTTGTCAAAACGAATGCATGCAAATGGATAGGAGCTTATGTAAATGATTGAAATATTTTCTAAAGGTTGATACACATTGAATTTAAATATAAATTTACATAAAATTGGTCTATGCCAACAAAAATGGTCATGAAGTTTAATATCCATATGTTGAGCCAATACTAATCATATGTCAATCTTGTGTAGTTAGAGTATCAAATGATATTATAAAGTAATTCACTGAATCCATAACCAGGGGCATGACATTCAATGGGAAAAATCCCAACATGATCTACAAGAATGAACCATGAACATACGTAACTCATTGAAAGAAGTGCTCATCGTCCATAAACGATGAAATAAAGCTACTACACTAAAGTAAATAAGTAACGTGAGTTGTAACATAACTAAATGGGTCTAAATTAAGTAAGTTACCAGAATAGGGTGTTAAAGAAAGTGAGACATGTGTTACTTAAACCTAAGCTACTATGTTAAAAGAATACTCACAAATAAAGGTGTTACAATGTGTGAGACTAGTCTCATTAACACCTAAGGATGATATGTAAGGACAATTCACATTTCATCAATGTAAAGTAAGGATGATATGTAAGGACAATTCAGATTCCATCAACGTAAATTAAGGATGAAAAGTCATCAAAAGAGTAAGTAAATCTCAATATAGATGTAAGCTTCCATAATGCTTCAGTCAACTCTAAAAGATAAAGAAGATAATCAAGTGAGCATAGCACCGATAGACTAGTTATGACATGTGCTTGCACGTATAAGTATCATGAGTCGAGGCTACCACCGAAGTGGATAAGTAGTCTCATTATGTCCCTAGTCTTCGAACTATGTCTAGCCAACATAGGAACTAGCAGTGGTTTCCACCTAAGCGACCTAGACATGTTCAGTTTAATCTTGGCCGGTGATTCCACCCCTTTTTGGTGTGGGGTAGATAATGGATTTCATGTTTAGCTCATATGATCTATATCAGTTAATGCTCATGATATGTTCTTTGTTCACTATAGCCGCGAGCCACTCATTGTCAGTATGGAGTGAACACTTTACATTGATTCGCCTTAGTCAGGGATCACCCCTGTTTGGTGTGGGACAGACACTAGATTCCATCAGTAGCTCACATGGTCTAAATTCATTTTAACCAATGAATTACCTCTATTCAGTTTAGTGGAGACACTGGATTTCATGTTAAGCTTGCATGATCTTATTCCTAATGATGTCACTATGAAAGTGAATGATGATGATGATGGAACGTATGTTCAAAGTGAGCAATGAGGAAGAGCTTAGGAAGGTAGAGTGCCAATATCACACTCATGAAGTTTCAGGAAATAATGGGCAAAGCCAATAAGATTGGCTTATAATGACTTCTTATATGATGCCAGTAAAGGGAAGTAAAAACGTAAGGTTACATAAATACCTTATAACTTCCTAACATGAATGCAATGAAATAAATGGCATGATCAATAGAGAATGGCATATGAAATGTAATGAATATATAGTTTAAAGAATGATTCACTATAAGGTAAGGAAATCATTCCTTAGTCCTCGGATTACTTAGATCGATTCATTCTGGGTATGGGACTACAAAAGGAATGATTGAACTTGTAAGTAAAACATAGGAACAAAGGAATTATTTAACTACACAACAATAATAAGAAAAAGACTGAAAATTAATCTAACTGTCAAAAAGCGAGCTCTCACGTTAGGAAGACCAAATTCAAATCTTAGCTCGAGTTGTTCTAAAATTATATTGATGATATTAATATCTTGTAATCATATGGAAAATGAGTTGTGTGCTTTGAATGCATTAAAATACATTACATTCATACCAAAATTCACAACTAACGAATTAGGAGAGTCTAATGCCTAGACTTTCAAGAAATGACATATTGCTTAGGAAGAGCTTTCATTTATCATGCATAGCTTATGTGTATGTGTGCATACACCCATACTTAGTACGATTGGTGTACTAACCCCCTACTATTTACTATTTTATTATGTGCAGGTTAGAGAGCAGATTGACGACACTTGCAGCGGTTTGGACTTCAGCGTTTCTCCAAACCATTTGGTAGGTCCTCTTGATTTTGAGGATGATACAGTTTTAGTCTAGCCTTAGTTTTAGACATAGCTAGTGGATGTAGTCCCTAGAATTTATTTCGTACTTTCATTTCAAAGCTTTGTGATAAGGGTGTGTTTGGCAAACTACTTATGATATATTCATTTATAGTTTCAAATTGATTCTTTATGATAGATGGTTGTTCTCTTATGTTGCTTATTATATGATGTAAATTTGTAATGACTATATGAAGTATAAGTAAACTTCATAAATATAAGAAGTTTTAAATTTTCCGCAAATTTAACTAGACGAATGTGATGAATGCAAGATGAGGCTTGTCTACAACCTCTGAGAGGTCAATGATGTCGGTGGCGATTCGGATTCCGGAATTTGGGTAGCTACAAACTTGGTGTTAGAGAATTACATTAAATTACCTAGGATCTAAAGCTCAACACAACCACAATCATGACTAAGAGAATACGCGATTATAGGAAATTCTCCCTTCTTTTACTCTTTATCGTGTCATGGAGACTGTTGATATTTTATGTAATTTTGAGGATCTAACTCTCTTCTTTTGTATACCTGTAGAAAATGTACGCAAGGAGAAATGACGCGAGAAGAGTTGAGAAAGCAGCTATGGGAGGGAATCAAGCTCCTCCTCAAGCCCCAACTACTGCTGAACAAGTGCCTGTCAACCCAAATTGGTTGACCTATGGTGAAGTGAGGAATGCTTTGATGCAGATGGCACATGCCATCACAACTCCGGCTCAAGCTATCACAGCTCAAGCCGCGAGACAGGGTGCTTGATGTATCATTGTTTCACGGTACATTCAATGTCGTTGCCTTAAGTTTAGTGTGTGTATAAAGCCTTTTTGTATTGATTTTTAATGTAGTTTTCTTTTTATTTCAAGGAAATCTGTCCAAAGAAGAACACAAAGATTTTGAGCTGAAATTGCAGAAGTGACCACCTACGGACCCCAGGATGGTCAATCGTGACTGTGACAGTCCATAGGGGTCAATAGTTGTGAGAAGATAATGGCTGCTGAAGGAAGTTGGGGAATTCCTACCAAGAGAGGGACTACTGAAGCTCACGACTGTCCGTCCTGCGCATTTGTCAGTGCTAACAGATAGTAGTCATAATACCCAACTTCAGAAGATTCTACGTGTCGTGGAACAGAACCCCTCGACAGACCGTCGTGCTCACAACGGTCCGTCATACCTGTCCGTCGAGGGTAACAGAGACTTGATGAAGAAATCACAAGAGATTTATTCTAAGTATGGAGCGACGGAACCCACGACAGTTCGTCATAAGGGTCGTCGACTCTGACGCATTTTGGGCAAATTTTTCCTTAAATAGATTTCCTTCTTTTATTAGGTTTTGTTTATTATAAATAGTTTGAAAAACCTTGTTTTTGGGGTTAGACTCTTGGATAATTTTAAGTTTTATTGTCTAGTATTGAACTTTTGATTTTGGGATTTGATATTACTTTTTCGGAATCGATTATTGGTGTTTTGTGATTTATTCAAGTAAATTTCTAGATTTTGTTCATTCTCATCAATGTAAGTGCATGAATTCTTACATTATTATTATGAATTGTGTTATTATTAGCATGTGTAACTAAACTCCATAACTAGGGTTGTGGGAACCATGGGTAAATAACAAGGTAAAAACTAGCTAAAATAACAATTCTAAAATAGTGTATTCCATGTATTAATAATTCTTTTGATTAGAAGTCTTTTTTTTTGTTGTACGAAGTAACAACTTAGTCAAATATCAAATTTGATGTTTAATATAAGGTAAACATAAGTTTTAGTAAAGCAACACAAGTAGCCGGACCAAGGTGCGGAGTGAATTCTCTAGATGCCGGACCAAGGATTTAGAGATACCTAACTTATAACTGTACATGCAAGATACTAGTAAACGATTGTTATAGATAGAATTAGCGAGTTAGGAGCCCGTGGGGAACACTTACACCCTAGTTACTCTCATTACTTGATTAAATTCCAATACTTGAACCAATCACTTGTTTACTTGAATTTTTATAATTGCTTTCATTAATCAAAACTCCCCTTTAGTATTTTTTTTCGGGAAATAATTGACTACATAGAAGTAATAATAGAATTAAGTTAAGTCTGACCCATTTTCATTCTGGGAACGATCCCAACCTCACTTGTTGGGTTCTTTACTTGATGCGACCGCTTTTACTTCGTTTCGAGAAGTAAATTGGAGCGTATCAAATTTTGGCGCCGCTGCTGGGGAAAGAGACTTTTAGATTAACTTTAAGCTTATTACTGAAGTTTAGTTAACATTTTCCTAATTTTACTTTTTTTGTTTTTGTCTCCTGTAGGTCTAACTTCCTTATATGTCAAACACACAGAGTAGAGTTATACCTGTAATTGAACCTGACCCCGAACTAGTGCGTACTTTAAGAAGCTTGAATCAGAATTTTGGGCATCCAAGGTGATGAGGTCGACCCGCATATGCCACCATTGGTCGACACTCCTAACCCTTTATTACCTGATACTCGTGGGGAAGGTGAAATACGGAGACAAACTCTTGCTCCACGCCTTCAAGAGTACTATAGGGGCTATGAAAATATCGCAGACTCTGATGGGCCACTCGTCTTACCCCCTCTACCACAAGGCCACACTTTTGTGGTAACTAGTAGTTTGATGCAAATGCTCACTGCCAGAGGTTTGTTTTTAGGTCTACCTTCTGAGGATCCACATGCCCACATCGCTAAGGTAAGGGCAGTGTTCAAAAGTTGTGTAGGGAGGCCCGATTTTAATATGAATTTAATCGAGCTAAGAGTTTTTCCTCTCTCACTGAGGGGAGAGGCCGTTATCTTGTTTACTGAGCCCCCCCTATAACACAATCTTCACTTGGAATCAACTAAGGGATGATTTCTTAGAATGCTACTATCCGGTGCCTAAGAAACTAAACCACAAAGACAAAGTGAAAAACTTTGTGGCACTACCGGAGAATCAGTTAGCAGTTCTTGGGATAGGTTCACTTCATTTTTGCGAAGTGTCCCAAATCACCGCATAGATGATGAGTCTCTAAAAGAGTATTTGTATTAGGTACAAGATGATAATAACAAAGCGGTGTTGGATACGATAGCGGGTGGTTCTTATGGGGAGTGTCCTTATGCCGAGATTGCTGAAAAGTTAGAGAAAGTCTCCCAAAATAATAAAATGTGGAGTATGAGGAAGTCAGATACTGGAAGAAACACTTTCGCAGTCCAATCCACACTCAAATCAGTCGCAGATGATCTTCGTGAGAAGATGTCTCAAATGAGAACTGAGCTTTGTTTGGTGTTGAAATATAATGTTGGGGGTGCGGAAAAGGTAAATGCGGTGAACTACTTGACTAAACCACCACCGCCAAATGATAAATATTACTAGGAGGAGGACTCCTATGCGATGAATGATAAAACGGGGGGTTTTCGACCGAATGCCCAAGGCTCCAATCAGGATAATTAGCGCCAAGGTCAAGGAAACCAAAGTCGGAACTATGGTAATTATAACCGCGACCATCATTATGTCCAAGATGGAATTACAACTGTGACAACAACTTCAACCGGGGTAACTATGGTAACAGAAATGATAGGAGTGGGCCCTCTGTTCCACCTAAAAATAATGAAGTTGCTCCTAGGGATGGTGGGGGTAGTATGACGCGAGTTGAGGATATGATGCATAAAATGATGAGGAGGTTCGATGCTAGTGATGAGCACACTAAAGAGTTTATGAATGACTTAGTGGGTATAGGGCAGACAGTTGATACACATGCAATCTCGATCAAACATCTTGAGTTACAAATGGCCCAATTGTCGGTAATTGTGAACACACGGCAACCGAGCACTCTTCCTAGCAACACTGTCAAAAATCCAAATGATGGGCATTGTATGGCAATCACTACTCGAGGTGGTAAGCAAACCATTGACCCACCTATGTCGTCTAGTTTATAAAGGTGATAAGAGATGATGATATGGTGGTGGAGGTTAGTGGTAAGTTAGAAGATAAAACGGTAAAAGAGTTGAGGTGCCCCAAAAGGTGACCCCCATGCCTAGACCACCACCTCCTTTCCCACAAATGTTAGTAAAAAAGACCGAGGATTGTAAATACTAGCATTTTATAACGATGTTGAAACAACATTCTATCAATGTCCCTTTGGTAGAAGCTCTTGAACAAATGCCCGGCTTTGCCAAGTTCATGAAAGATTTGGTGACGAAGAAAAGATCAGGCACTTTTGAGGATGATGATAGAATGCAGCACAATAGTGCTATTGCTACAAGATATCTAGTGCAAAAGAAAGAAAATCTAGGTGCTTTCACTATTCTTTGTACAATCGGGTTATTACATATTGGGAAAGCACTATGTGATCTTGGGGCAAGAATAAATCTCATGCCCCTCTCGATTTACAAGAAGTTGGGTTTAGGTGAACCAAAACCTACTACGATGCCGCTACTGATGGGCGATCGAACGATAAAAAGGCCCATTGGTATACCCCTTGATGTGCTAGTAAAATTGGAGTCGTTCATATATCCGGCCGATTATGTGATTCTTGATTGTGAGGTCAATTTTGAGGTGCCTATTATTCTTGGGAGGCCATTCCTTGCTACAGCTAGAGCCTTGGTTGATATGGAAAAGGGTCAGATGAAATTCCGGTTGAATAATGAAAAAGTTACCTTCAACATTTATAGGTCAATGAGGCAGAGTAGTGAGCTCCAATCGGTATTTGCTATATCCTACATAGTTGAAGAGTCATATGAAATAGAAATTGCAGGGCGTCTGGGTGTAGAAGCATTGGCGGCAGTTATCATGAATTTTGATAGGGATGGAATTGAAGAGTATGGGTCATTGGTCACGGCACTTGATCGAGGTAATGTTCGTTTTAAAAAAAATTGAGTTAGATATGCAACATCGTGAATCTCCACCCGTGAAACCGTCTATTGAGGAGGCTCCAAAATTAGAACTTAAGCCTCTACCACCGCATCTGAGGTATGTATTCTTGGGAAAACATGACACTTTGCCGATTATTATTGCATTAGATTTGAATATGCATCCAGTTGAGAGTTTGCTGAAAGTGTTAAAAAGGTTCAAAAGAGCTATTGGGTGGACTATTGCGAATATTATTGGGATTCCTCCCGGTATTTGTTCTCATATAATCAAACTCATGCCTGATCATAAGACAAGTATTGAGACTCAGAGACATCTAAATCCACCTATGCAAGAGGTAGTGAATAAGGAAATTTTTAAGTGGTTGTATGCCGGAGTGATATATCCAATCGCTGATAGTAGTTGGGTATGCCCTGTGTAGTGTGTACCTAAGAAAGGGGGAATGATTGTGATCCCCAATGAGAAAAATGAGCTTGTTTCAATGAGATTGGTAACTGGTTGGAGGGTGTGTATGGATTACCGGAAATTAAATGCATGGACCGAAAAAGACCATTTTCCTATGCCCTTCATGGATCAGATGTTGGATAGACTTGCCGGAAAGGGGTGGTACTATTTTCTTGATGGTTATTCGAGGTATAATCATATTTCTATCGCACCGGAAGATCAAGAGAAAACCACCTTTACGTTCAAGAGAATGCCGTTTGGGTTATGCAATGCACCCGCCACATTTCAGAGATGTATGATGTCGATATTCTCTAATATGGTGGAGAACACTATTGAGGTATTTATGGATGATTTTTCTGTGGTTGGTGACTCCTTTTAGCGGTGTTTGAGTCATTTGTCTGAGGTTCTTAAGAGGTGTGAAGACTGCAATCTAGTACTAAATTAGGAAAAATGTCACTTCATGGTGAAAGAGGGTATATTATTGGGTCATCACATTTTAGAGAAGGGTATAGAGGTTGATCAAGCTAAAGTCGAGGTAATAGAAAAACTTACCCCCACCTATCTCTATAAAAGGTGTGAGAAGCTTTCTTGGGCATGCAGGTTTTTACCGGAGGTTCATCAAGGATTTTTCAAAAATTGTGCATCCTCTGTGTAAGTTGCTTGAGAAAGAGTGTAAATTTTATTTTGGTTAATCTTGTCTTAAGGCATTTGGTGAGTTGAAAGAAAAGTTGGTGTCTGCACCTATTGTTATTTCGCCGGATTGGAGCAAGCCATTTGAGGTAATGGGTGATACTAGTGGGGTGGCTCTTGGTGTAGTATTGGGGCAAAGAAGGGACAAAATCCTTCACCCCATTTACTATACTAGTAAAGCCCTAAATGAAGCCCAAAAGAACTAAACCGTGACTGAGCAAGAGCTCCTTGCAGTAGTCTTTGATTTTCAGAAATTTCACTCATATTTGCTTGGAAATGGGGTTATAGTGCCTACTGATCATTCTGCTTTGAGATATTTGATGGCAAAGAAGGATGCGAAACCGAGGTTGATTCGTTGGGTATTACTATTGCAATAATTTGAGTTTGAGGTGATTGAGAAAAAAGAGACCGAAAATCAAGTCGGTGATCACTTGTCCTGTTTAGAAGATGAAGAAATGAGAAAGTTGGGGGATAAGGCTTAAATTGATGATACTTTTCCCGATGAGCATGTATTGGCTACCTCTCAAGACTTGATTCCATGGTTCACAGATTTTTCAAGTTATCTGGCTAATGATATCATCCCACCGGACTTCTCTTTTCATCAAAGGAAAAAGTTCATGTATGATGTGAAAATGTTCTTTTGGGATGAGCCATACTTGTATTGGAGTTGTGCCGATGGGCTTATTCGGCGTTGTGTACCAGAAGTTGAGATATTAAGTGTTTTGGACACATGTTATTCTTCGCCCGTAGGTGGACATCATAGTGGTATTGGGACCGCTCACAAGATTTTTGCAATGTGGATACTATTGGACAACTATCCACAAAGATGCTCATGAGTTCGCTAAGGCATGTGATAGATGCCAAAGAGATGGTGGCATATCGAGAAAGCAAGAGATCCCTTTAAATCCCATTCTTATTATTGAGCTATTTGATGTGTGGGGTATTGACTTTATGGGCCCTTTTGTGAGTTCTCATGGGATGAGTACATTCTAGTAGCGGTCAATTATGCGTCTAAATGGGTGGAAGCTATCGCACTCGCAAATAATAAAGGGAAGAGTGTCACCGCATTCTTCAAAAAAGAATATATTTTCCCGATTTGGCACCCCAAGGAAAATTATTAGAGATGGGGTATCCCACTTTTGCAACAAATTGTTTAAGGGATTATTGGAGAAATATGGGGTTCGCCATAATACGGCCACTCCTTACCATCCTCAAACTAGTGGGCAAGTTGAGGTGTCAATTAAGGAGATTAAGTAGGTTTTGTCAAAAACGGTGAATGCTAGTAGAACGGATTGATCAAGGAGGCTTGATGATACTCTTTGGGCCTACCGAACATCATACTTCCATAGGTATGTCCCCATACCAACTGGTATATGGGAAAGCTTGTCACTTACTGGTTGAATTAGAGCATAAAGCCTTGTGGGCAATGAAAAAGTTGAAAATGGATTGGAATGAAGCTGCTGAACAGAGGTTAAATGGGTTTAATGAGCTTGATGATATTCTCCTAAAAGCTTATTTAAGTTCAGCCCTCTACGAAGAAAAGTTGTAGAAGAACCATGACCAAAAGATTGAGAAACGCGATTTTATGGTTGGGGATTTTGTGCTTTTATTCAATTCTAGGTTACGTTTGTTTTCGGGCAAACTCAAGTCCAAATGGAATGGTCCCTGCTTGATCACCCAACTATTCCCTCATGGAGCGGTTGAGTTGGAGAACAAGGAGGGTGTGCGGTTTAAGGTGAACGGACACTGAATCAAAATCTTTCTGGGCACGCTGAAACGGCGAATGAAGTGATAGAGGCATACCATCTTGATGAAGTCTGAGTAATCAAGTGTCCTTCATCGTGCCACGACGTTAAAACAAGCGCTGGATGGGAGGCTACCCGATATGTATCCTCTAGCCAACTATAGTTTTTTTTGTGATTTTCTAGTTATAGTTGCATGTTTCTTTGCTTTTATTTCGTTAAACGTCCCATCTAAATATTGTTTTCTTTTATTAAAAGTGTTGCCTAGAGCATAGTTTAGGGCCCATGTCCAAAAAAAGTAAAAAAAATACAAAAAGAATAACTTAATGGGTGTTAAATTTGCAGGTATCACATCAGCAGAAAATCTGCAAGAAATTGGTCTGCAACACCATTTGACGGACACTTTGATGGACCATCACGCTTGTGACGGACCGTCGCAAGCATCCGTCGTGTCCAGGTATGTTTTTCAATTTTTTCTAAGTTAGGACACGCATGACTGACCATAACGATGGACCATCGAGCTTGCGATGGACCGTCGACGGGGACTCATCGCGTGAAAACACGTCAACCCGACCCGACCCGACTGGCGAATATTAAAAGTTTTAAAACATTTTAACTTCCCACCACTTCATTCTAACCGTTTATTTCCACCACTTCCTCCATTTTCTCCCTCTTCATCTCCCCAAACACTCTTCTTTTCTCTAATCTTCTGATTTCCTTCCTTTACCCACATTCCCAAAACCCTTCTTCTCCAAACTCCCAAAGTATTTTTCGGTTCTTTACCAGTCGGAGTCTGGGTTTTATGTGCTACTCATCGCTTTGAGGTGTTGCATTTCTCCATTATTGACTTCATTATCAGGTATGTGCTTCTGCTCTATAACTCATCTACATTTCGTCCTGTTTTTCCATGCTAATATACATGTTTCTTAATGTGTGGGTGTTTGAAATTTGACCCCTAGTTCATGCTAAGACATCACCCCGACAATACTAAGTTCCTTTAGACCATTATTATTGTAAAGAGAATGAGGTTGTTGTGTTAACTAAATCAAATGGGGGGTCTCTGTTTCTGATATTTGTTTCTGACCTAGGTTGATATTTCTCCAAAATTGCATGCTAAAAATCGAGAAATTATTGCCATAGGAATGCAAGAATGATGGGTAAATTGGTTAGGAATTGTGGGTTGATAAGTTTAGTTCATATTAGCAAATTTAGGGGACGAATTATGCATTATCAATTCTGTCACTATAAGACAGAACGAAACCCCGATGATGGACCGTCCAGCCCACGATAGACCGTCATGGGGTCCGTCACGCCAAGCCCCAGTTTTAATTTCCCCCTAGTTTTACGGACACTTATGATGGACCGTCATACCCTCGACGGACCGTCCTGCACAAACATCGTGGTTGTCACGGACCCTGTTTTTGAGAGTCTCAAAATATTTTCTAAGAGTCCCCCTAAGGACACTTATGACGGGTCGTCATACCCACGACGTTCCATCCTGCACAACCGTCACAATTGTCAGAGACTTTCTTTTCTGAGATTCTCAACATTTTTCTTAAGTGTCCCTCAACGGACCTCTGTGAAGGACCATCATGCCTACAACGATTCGTCCTGCAGAACTGTCACGGTTGTCAAAGCTTGAAAGTCTCAAATTTTTTCTTCTCAGAGACTTTCTTCTTGAAAGTCTCAGATTTTTTCCTAAGTATTTCATGACGGACCCCATGACGGTCCGTCATGCTTCCGACAGACTATCAATGGGTCCGTCGTGCAGTACTGCAACTGCAGCACTGCCATTTCAGTTTTTGTTTTACATTGTTGTTTTCTTCTATGCATGTCCTGTTTTGTTCTAATGGTACCAATTGTTGTTATATGCAGGTACTGACACTCATGGCACCAAAGTAAGATCGATTATACTCACGTGGGCGTTCAAATTCCGCGCCCCATCTGCCTGATTGATCATTGGCTCTGACAATGAGCATGATCCCTAATACGTGCCCCCAGGCGCTGTCACTCCTGCACGGGCTGCACGCACCACCTGAGCCACCCCCACAAAGGTGGTGCCCGGCATAGTCACTGCCTCCGAGTCTGAAGAGGAGGTCATACTGACCGGCACGCCTTTTGGGTCTGCTACACAATCCAGGGATTCTTCCAGCTCTAAGGAAGTATCAGGTTCTAAAGAAGTCTCCGGTCTGAGGAGGCTTCTACTCCAGCCACTGCATCCCAGTCCGCCTCATCTGATGAGGCTGATATAGTGCTGATTCCACTCGAGCACCACTGATTGGAGTCCCCGCCCTGGTTGCCGACCTGACCAACTGGTGGTGTGTTGAGGGCCAGTTTCAGGTGTACTCAGACGCCAAGCTTCCGAATGATAAGGGGGTTATGACCCAGACCCTTACACTGGAGAGGCGGGTCCTTACGGGGAGTCTCCCCACCATGACGGAAATCCATGCCCTTTTCACCAGGCATCGGATAGAATGGACGGCTCGTGATGTGGGCCGATACAATGAGGAGTTGGTCAGAGATTTCTAGGCCTCGTATGTGGCGACTCTCCGATCCCATAAAGACAAGCGGGCTGCCCCCGCCAAACATGCCCCGCTAGATCACATCCTAGTCCGCAGCAAGCGGGTAGACATCTCCTTGCCATCCATCTTCCGGTATCTATACAACTAGAATGTTGATGCCACCCGAACTTCTCTCACCACCAAGTTCGACTACCGGTCGTAACTGATTAAAGATGGACAGTTCCTGCGTGAGCTAGAGTTGAGAGAGAGCACCAAGAGGTGGATTGCCCAGTACTTGTCCGTTGATGGAGAGGCTGCTGATTGGGTACGTGAGCATAAGGGAGCCATCAAGAAGGCTAACCTGACCTTCACATACAAGATTTTGTGGCTGATAGTACGCCACTGCCTTTCCCCCACTGCTTCAGATAATATTGTGACATGGGATCGCGCAGTTCTTATGGCAGAGATGAAAGCAGGGTTCGAGGTGGACTTCGCTTGGCTTCTTTAGGAGGTTATGCCCGAGAAGGCCTTCAAAGTCACTACTACTTACCCATTTCCGTGCATGGTGTTTGATTTGTGCAGGTCCGCAGGTGTGCTCGATTGGCACATAGATCATATCAAGACCCCACTGGGCACTATATATATATGCCTCATCAGGGATGAGGCCAATTAGTTGGCGCAACACAGAAGTCCCCGCCCGGAGGTACCTCTGCTTGGTGAGAACCTGGTGGATACTGTAATGCAAGCCCAAACGGCTACCCAGGCTACATCTAAGCCTACTGACACCACCCAGGTCGAGTCTATCCCGTGTGGTAGCATCCCTCCGAGCTCCTCTCGATCGACTCCCTCCACCACTCTGGTCCCACTTGCTAGGGTCCAAAAACATGTGGCCCAAATGGCCACTCTTCTGAATCACATCCAGCCTTGGATGCAGAGGTCTATTGCTGAGGCAGAGGAGCGCATGAAGCAAAACATGGCCCAGCACACGGAGAGGAAGATCATGAAGGTGCATCAGCGCCTAGACGCTTTTAAGTTGCGTGTGCTAGCCCGGCCAGCCCCTCCGATGGACGTGTCGACCCTTCAGGCTGCTATAGAGAGTCTGAGAATGGACCAGGAAACGATTTTAGAGGCTAGGGTGCCCGAGTCTGAGGCACCTTCTACAAAGCCTACCGAGGATAATATTTTGGCGGCCTTATTCTCCACTGCTGCAGTGCCACCACCTCCACCACGAGAGCATGCCAAGAGGCGTAGAGGTCGAGATGAGGTTGAGGCTAGGGTGCAGAAGAGGGAGCGCCGAAGTTGGAGGCTGCAAGGAGAGCCTCGATTGCTGATGTGGAGGCCCGTCAGTTGAGGGCTATTGAGTTGGCTGTTGGAGCATCTAGCTCCAGAGATGTTGAGGTGGAGAAGATCACTACTGATGGTGCTATGATTGTTAAAAGAATCACTACTGAGGGTGTTGTTGATGCTGAGGACACTACTGAGGGTCTCCAGACTACAGAGGGAGTGGGTTTTGGGACACCGGACCCACCATCTTGTTTATCGGCAATGCTTTGCGCCTCAAGTTTGCTTCACCTACCACTCTATTATTTTAGATTGTTTTATGCTTTGGGGAAATTGCATATCTTTTTGTTGGGGTGGGGTAAATGGAAAGTGAGTGCTAGGGTGAAGTCTGAGTAGCCCAACCCACGATCCTCTTTTGGGATTTTATTGCCTGTGTTAGTTTTCCCCAAGAGACTGATTATTTTTATTATTGAATCGGCATGTCTATATCTTGTGTACATAGTATAATTCTGAAACATGATAGCTAAAACAGAAATGATATCCTTATGTAATGAAAATGATGCATGACTAGGCATTGTAACTGATAAATGTGTGGCTCCTAGCATGACATAGAGATACACTTAGGGAGGATCCTAAATCTAAGATTCGAACTAGGTGTCTGATAATCTTGTAGAGTAATGAGATGTCAAGTGAGAGTGAGGAAAATTTGAATATTCCACCATTGGTACTGAGCTAGAACTTGTCTGGTTAGTCCTGCTAAAAGTAAGCTGTAATAGACAATTAGGAAAGGATCATAGGCCCTTGTTCAATATAGTGAATCTTTAGCCTAAAAACAGAAAACGGAATGAAATTAATACCTTTTGAGCTTAAAATAGACCTTTCTTTTTTACTCCAACTGAAATTTTTTGCGAACAATGTGTTGGCCCTGGTCCCTCCTTGGACATGTGCACCTGTGCTTATGCCAAAAGCAAAAGTTAAGGGTGGCTAATGCAGAAAACAACCTTGTCGTGGCCCTGACCCAACTTTGGATATTGTGTACTTTGACTCATGGAAAATCCATGAGTTGAGGGTGACTATTATGAGGAATCCTCCGGAAAGTGGGGTTGAAAGAACAAAGAGAGAGAAAGAACAAAAGAGAAGTGACTCAAGAAAAGTGAAATACTAATAAAAATATTTCAAAATGTGAAAATACAAGCAAGAAAAGAAAAGAGTCACTTACACAAAAGAAGAAAGAAGGGAAAATAGCAAGGTGAACAGTTTATCAACCTAATACAAGGAGGTATTTCTGTCAAGGATTACTCCTTGAAATTTGTGAAATTGTCAACGTATGCTTCTTCTCTAGTGGCAAATAGCAGGGATGAGATGAGCAGATTCGTTACTGGTGTATTTGAGGATCATGTAGAAGATTGTCGGGCTAACATGTTGCATGACAATATGGATCTGGGCAGATTGATGTACATGCTCAGCTAGAGGAGATCTGCCGCAAGAGGCAAACTCACGAAGGCAAGAAGCCTAAGGAGGTGGACCAGTCTGGTTCTATGTCGGGTAGGGGCTCATTTGAAGTCCAAAACAAGCCTATGTTCAAGAGGCACTCAGGTAACTCCACTCCTTCAGGTAATTCAAGAGCTAAGGTGAATAAGTCTGGCCCTAGATAGGTCAATTACAGTAACGTCCAGTGAACAACAAGCCTTATGGTAAGTGTGGGCGTTCACATGGAGGTGAATGTATGGTAGGTACTAACACTTGCTTTGTGTGAGGTAAAAGTGGACACTTGGTCCGAGACTGTCCTCAAGTGAATAATCAAGACAAGGTAAACGCTCAGCCTCGGCCGAATGCAAACAGTGCAGCCAAACCTCCCAAGAGGAACATGTTCTATGTGCTGAAAGGTAGAGAAGAGCAAGAGAAGTGAGCTGATGTAGTCACGGGTACGTTGCATGACTTTACTTTCCCTGTGTATGTATTTTAGTTCGAGGATCCTCTCTATCATTTGTAACTCCATTGATAGCTAGTAGATTGGATGTGCTTCCTAAAATCTTACATGATCCAATTTTAGTAAGTAATCCCATAGGGGACGACATTAGAGTTTAGAAAGTGTACAAAAAATTGCACAATTAACGTCCTTCATATAGTCATTGACGCTGATCTAGTGGAGTTAGCCATGCTCGATTTTGACATAATCTTGGGTATGGATTGGCTTAACAAGTGTTATGCCACAATAGACTATCCAAACAGGGTAGTGAGGTTTAAGTTTCCAAATGAGTTAGAGCTGGAATGGGAAGGGCGTAGTTCAAATCCAGTAGGCCAAATCGTTTCGCATTTAAAAGCTAATAAGTTGATAGCTAAGGAATATTTATACCACATAGTCATAATCAATGACTTAGAGAAAGAAGTCCCTTCCATAGACTCTCTGTCAATAGTGAATGAGTTTCAAGAGGTCTTTCCGGAGGATTTACAAGGAATCCCTCCTGAATGTGAGATTGATCGGGTGTTGATTTTGACCCCAACACCAAACTAATTTTTATTCCTCCATATAGGATGGCACCAGCCAAACTCAAAGAGTTGAAGTTGCAGTTAAAACGATATAATTGATACGGGATTCATCCAGTCAAGCAAATCCTGATGGGGTGCTCCAGTGTTATTCGTAAAGAAAAAGGATGGAACCCTTAGAATGTGCACCAATTATCGGCAACTCAACAAAGTCACTGTAAAAATAAGTACCCGCTTCCCAGAATCGACGATCGATTTGACCAACTCCGAGGTTCAAGTTTCTATTCCAAGATAGACCTTCGGTCAGGCTACCATCAACTTAGAGTGAGGTGAGAAAACGTTCCTAAGATGGATTTTCGTGCTAGGTATGGGTAGTATGAATTTCTGGTCATGTCATTCGGTCTGACTAACGCACCAGCCGTGTTTATGGACCCTATTCATGTTTCTAGACCTTATGAATAGTGTCTTCTGTGAGTACCTTGATTTCTTCTTCATAGTATTCATAGATGACATTCTTATATACTCTAAGTCTAAAGAAGATCATGAGGTACACTTAGGAAAGACATTGAAAGTACTCAGAGAACATCAACTATATGCAAAGTTCAGCAAATGTGAATTCTGGTTGAGATCAGTGATCTTTCTTTGTCATGTTGTGACCGACCAAGGCGTTGAAGTTGATCCTAAGAAGGTTGAGGCGGTGAAGAATTGGCCGAGACCCCTTACTCCTATAGATATTCGGAGTTTTCTTTGTTTAGCCAATTATTATCCCAGTTTTGTGGAAGGGTTTTCCAGTATTGCTGCACCATTGATCGCATTGACAATGAAGAAGGCGATGTTTGAGTGGTCCGAGAAATGTGAAAAAAGTTTTCAAGAACTCAAGGACCGACTCACTTCGGCCCCATTATTGATGTTCCCGAGAAGTGGTGAGGGGTACGTGGTATATTGTGATGATTCTCGAGTAGGTTAGGGATGTGTTATCATGCAGAATGGTAAGATTATTGCATACGCTTCAAGACAATTGAAAATCCACAAAAAGAACTACCCTACTCCCGATCTTGAACTAGCCTTGGTTTTCTTTGTGTTGAAGATGTGGAGACATTATTTGTATGGTGTACATGTTAATGTGTATACTTACCATAAGATTCTTTATTATGTATTCATGCAGAGGGAGTTGAACTTCGTCAGAGGAGATGGCTAGAACTTCTGAAGGATTATGACATGAGTGTGTACTATCACCAAGGAAAGGCCAACGAGGTGGATGATGCATTGAGCAGACTGAGCATGGGCAGTGTTTCACATATTGATGATGAGAAGAAGGAGTTTGTCAAAGAGGTTCAGCAATTGGCAAGATTGGGTGTACGACTAACAAATGCAACAAGTAGGGGTATTTCGATTCACTCAAGTTCCGAATCCTCATTTGTTATAGATGTTAAATCCAATAAAAACCTTGACCCAGTACTCATGGATTTAAAAGACTCGGTATTGAGTATGATGAATGAGTCATTCTCATTAGGTGGAGATGGAGCACTCAGATATCAGAACAGATTATGTGTGCCCAATGTGAATGATTTGAGGTCAAATTTTGGCAGAAGCTCATGGTTCCCGATATTACATCCAGGTACCACCAAAATGTACCAAGACCTTAAGGAGGTCTAATGGTTGGAAGACATGAAGAGAGATATCTCTAAGTTCGTGGAGGAGTGTCCGAACTGCCAACAAGTTAAGGCCGAACACCTTAAGACTGGAGGCCTCACTCAGACGATTGAGATCTCAACGTCGAAGTGGGAGGCCATTAATATGGATTTTGTGGTTGGTTTTCCAAAGACTAGGAAACTACATAATTACATTTGGGTTGTTGTTGAAATAATGATCATGTCCACTCACTTGATACCTGTGAAATCTACCTTCAAGGCCGAAGACTATGCCAAGCTTTATATAGATTAGATAGTGAGATGGCATGGGATTCCTCTATCTATTATTTTTGACATAGGGGCTCAACTCACCTCTCATTTTTGAAAATCTTTCCAAAAAGGATTGGGTACACAGGTAGCTTTCCATCCGAAGACAGATGGACAAGCAGAGCGTACCATCCAGACCTGTAAAGAGATGTTGAGAGCATGTGTTATTGACTTCAAGGGGAGTTGGAAAGATCACTTGCCGCTGATAGAGTTCTCTTACAATAATAGCTACTGTTCCAGTATTGGAATGGCACCTTTCGAAGCATTATATGGCCGAAGATGTAGATCTCTGATTGGCTGGTTTGAAGTAGGAGAATCGGCCGTCCTTGGTCCCTAGATTGCGCATGAGGCTGTGGAGAAGGTGAAGATGATTAAGTATGGATTGGCTATTGCTTACAGTCGTCAAAAATCCTATGCAGATAACCGAAAGAGAGATTTGGAGTTTGAGGTGGGTGATAAAGTCTACCTGAAGATATCACCCATGAAAGGGGTGATGATGTTTGGTAAGAAGGGCAAGTTGAGTCCGAGGTATATAGGTCCTTATGAGATCTTGCAGCGAGTAGAACACGTCGCATACGAGTTGAAATTACCTCAAGACTTGGCTTTTGTTCATTCAGTGTTTCCATTTCTATGCTTAAGAAATGTCTAGGCGATCCAGCATCCATCCTTCCTGTAAAGAGGTAAGGAGTTGATGAGAACCTTTCTAATGAAGATGTTCTAGTCGAATTTTAGATCGCCAAATGAAGCGGCTGAGGAACAAGGAGGTTGCCACCATGAAGGTCCAATGGAGGAACCATCTTGTTGAGGGAGCAACGTGGGAGACCGAGGCTGATATGAGATCCCGCTACCCTCATTTGTTTAGTTCTTAAGGTTAGATATTCTCTTCCTAAGTATGATTTATGTTTAAGAAAACTCTAAGTTCAAGTAATTTAGTCGATTTGGTGTGATAGTTCACTAATCGTATGTCTTATAATAGCACTATGTCAGTTAAAATTAAATCATGTTTGCATTTCAGTTGCTGTTATTGTGTAGCATAGACATGATTTTTGTATTGCATGAGTTGTAATGTGCATTAAGTTAGGTGTGATTGAGAAGGAAATTCCTCAATATCAAATATGAAGCTTCAGATAAGCTTGAATTTTATGCATCATCCAAATAAGTGTGAATCAGATATTCACAAAAGAGAAAAGTTTAAGCATGATAAAGTAAGTTTTGAAAATCACCCTCTTTGTTTAAATGATGTGTAAGTGTCATTCGAGGATGAATGTTCCGAAGGGGGGGATAATATAATGTTCCGGAAAATTATATGTCTAATGAAGAGCCCAGTAAGCCCTTAGGTAGCCTATTAGGGGTACATAGGCACCCTAATGCCCAATATTGAGAAATATTGGGCATAGGATAGAAAAATTGGCTAAGAGATAGTAGCCAAATTTTCTATATACAAATATGAAATATACTTTTGGGTGGTCATACCCCAATCCAAGATTGATGTTTAAAAAATGTACCTGCAGTGAAGAGCCTAAGATAATAAAATATATTTCGTCCAACTCACAAAAGGTATGGGGCATCCAAGTTTCAAGCCTAGTTACCATGGCACATGATCAATTGAAATAATCATGTAGATTAAGTAGTGCCCAAAGACATGGTTAGGGTACTTTGGACAATAAGTAAACATTTCCAACTGATCCATCAAGATAAATTAGTTAGGCAAGTGCAACAAACCCATGTGCAAGAACATGGGCATCACACATGAAGGAACCGGCCAAGGGAACTACGGAACCACCCTAACCGAATTCGATTAGGGCGGTAAGGCATGAAACGCACGGGCGGGTCCCCCCATGTGGGACCAGCCAACCTAACTAACTCTAAGTCCTAACCAACTATCTTAACTACAAAAATAACCTAGGACTAACCGAAATGGACCCCCTAATGCACCCGAAACCTTAGGACTTGGTCAGGTGGCACCTAACTAACTTAGGGACAACCTAGTACCTAACCCAGGATGGTCCAAAGTTGTTAGTTGTGGTAATAGTGACTTAGGGGTATTTTATTAATTCCTTTAAGTCCCTTAATTAATTAAATAATCAGCCAAATTAGTTAATTTAAAACATTGGTCCAGTCGAGACACTTAGCCAACTTCGGATTTGGCTAGTCAACGGTCCTCCTATGTATAGTAAACTTTGGAAGGGTATTTTCACAATTAACTAATTAATTTTTTAATTAAGTTAATTAACCTAAAATTTAACAATTCAAAATCAGTTCCAAAAACCTAGAAACCACGTTCATTCACAAGACACTCACGACTAAGGCAGTAAACAGCAAACCGCAAGAACGTAAAATGCTAAAGTCTCTGTTTGGCGATTTCAAAGTACTTTTAAAGGATTTAGTGTAGAGTAATTGTCGTAGATTCGAATCTACCTAAGGTATGGGTTTCTCTCCTGGACTTCTTTCTCCAAGATAACTTTCTTTCCAACAATTCAAAGATCTTGAAAACTAGGGTTATTCTCGTGTTCTCGTCGAACTCCTTGTCCCTACTATCCTTCTCGATGTCATTTTGAATAGGTTAGAGATCATGTTGTTGGTATGTGGTTCTGGCTGATCTTATGTGTAATGTTCTTGAATTATGAATGTCGATTAACCTATAAATTTGTGATTTTATAAAATTAGGTTCTTAAAACGTGAATAATGAATTGACGATGTGTTAGTCACACCCGTAATTGTTTAAGTGTTGATGTGTTGTTCGAATGTTGTATTGCTTTAATTTTGACGTTATGAAGATGTTATAGTAATAAAATTTTAATATGATAATGTACAATATGTCTTTAAAATGTTTCCCTAAAGTCATGAACTAAGATTGCTTAAAAGACAACTATGAAATCACATTTTGAATGAATTGACTGTCTGGTGCCAATAAAATTGGCTAACACTTTTTTGTCAAAACGAATGCATGCTAATGGCTAGGAGCTTATGTAAATGATTGAAAGATTGGCTAAAGGTTCAAATATATTCAATTTAAATATGAACCTACGTAAAATTTGTCTATACCAACAAAAATGGTTATGTAGTTTAATATCGAAATATTGAGCCAATACAAATCGTATGCAAGTCTTGTGTAGTTAGAGTATCTAATGATATTATAAGCACTTCTAAAGTAACTCAATGAATTCATAACCAAGGGCATGATTGCGAAAGATCCCATTATGCTCTACAAGAATGAACCATGAACATACATAACTCATAAAAAGAAGTACTCATCATCCATACACGATGAAATGAAGCTACTACACTAAAGAAAAGAAGTAACGTAGTCGTAACATAAATAAAGTGGTCTAAATTAAGTAAGTGACCAGAATGGGGTGTTAAAGAAGTGAGACATGTTTTACTTACACCTAAGCTACTATGTTAAAAGAATACTCACGAATGAAGGTGTTGGAATGTGTAGACTAGTCTCATTAACACCTAAGGATGATTTGCAAAGGAAACATTTCATCAATGTAAAGTAAGGATTACAAGTCATCAAAAGAGTAAATAAATATCAATATAAAAGCAAGCTTCCATAAAGCTTGAGTCAACTCTAAAAGATTACAAAAATAATGAAAGTGAGAATAGCACCAAGAGATTAAAAAAATAATGAAAGTGAGCATAGCACCAATAGACTAGTTATAAGCATGTGCTTGCACGTGTAAGTCTCATAAGACGAGGCTACCACCGAGGTGTATAATTAGTCTCATTACGTCCCTAGACTTTGAACTATGTCTAGCCAACAAAGGAACTGGCCAATGGTTTCCACCTATGCGAGTTAGGCCTGTTCGGTTTCACCTTGGCCGGTGATTCCACCCCTTTTCGATGTGGGGAAGACATTGGATTTCATTTTTAGCTCATATGATCTATGTCGGTTAATGCTTATGACAAATGTTCTTGGTTCACTATAGCTGTAAGCCACTCATTTTTGGTTTGGAGTCAACACTTGAGAAGGATTCGCCTTAGCCTGGGATCACCCCTTTTAGGTGTGGGATAAGCACTAGATTCTATGAGTAGCTCACATGGTCTAGATTTATTTTAATCGATGAATCATCTCTTTTTAGTTTGGGGGAGACACTGGATTTCATGTTAAGCTCGCATGATGTTATTCCTAATGATAACACTATAAAAGTGAGAATGATGATGATGATGGAACGTATGTTCAAAGTGAGTAATGAAGAAGAGCTTAAGAATGTCAAGTGCCAATATCACACTTATGAAGTTTCACGAAATATATGTAGTCTTCTTGACATGACATATCAAGTCAAGAGGGCGAGGCTCCCAGCAATGGGGGGAAAGGGGAGTTGGGGAGAAATCCTTTGATTGCGTATTGAATATAGATCCATGTCTTTCTTGTTCCACTAGCTAAGACCAAATTCTCACATGTCCCATTGGGCAAAGTCAAATAAAATTGGCTTATAATGACTTCTTATATGATGCCAGTAAAGGGAAGTAGAAACGTAAGGTTAAATAAATACCTCATAACTTCCCTAACATGAAAGTAATGAAATAAATGGCATTATCCATAGAGAATGGCTTATGAAATATAATGAATATATAGTGTAAAGAATGACTCACTATGACGTAGGGAAATCATTCCTTAGTCCTTAGATTACTTACATCAATTCATTGTGGGTATGGGACTACAAGGAATCATTACACTTGTAAGTAAAACATAGGACTAAAGGAATTATTGAACTACACAACAACAAGAAGAAAAAGACTGAAAAATAATCTAAGTGTCAAAAAGGAAGCTCTTAATGTGTAGGGTTCTTGATTTGTAAATGTCGAATGAACCTATATGTTGTACATGTATGATTTTATGTACTCCTTACGTGATATAAAGAACGATGTTGCATCAATATATGTCCGAAAATGCTAGTCTTCAGATGTTACGGTCGTGATGTGTATAACTACTGTTAAACGTGACTTCATGAAAATGTTATGTTGATTAAAGTGTTCATATGAGACTGTTCGGAATGGCTACTAATGTGATGTTTAAACTATGTTATAAGGTTGGCTAAAAAGATATCCATGAAATCATATTTGAGTGAATGTTTGACTTATGCCAATAAAATGGCAAACAATACATTGTCCAGTGAGTTGAATGGAATGGCTATAATGTATTTTTAAATAATTAAAGATTGTCTAATGGTTAACACATACCAAACTAAACATGAACTAATGTAAATTTGGCTTATGCAAATAAAGATGATTATGAAATATTTTCCAATTTGTTTAGGAAAATACTAATCTTATGCCAATCATATATAGCCAATGTAATGAAATGATAAAATAAGTATATCTATGATAATTCAATGAATCCACATCAAAGGGAATGCCAATCATTGGGACAAGTCTCAACGTTCCCTAAACAAATGAACTATGAACATATGTAACTCATTGAATGAAGTTCTCAACAACCATAAATGATGATATGAAGCTATCAAATGAACGTAAGCAAGTTAAGTGAGTATTAACATAATTAAAAGTGTCTAGGTTAAGAAAGTGACCAGAATGAGGTGTTAAAGGTAGTGAGCAAAATCTCACTTACATCTAAGGCTTCTATGTTATGATACTCATGGAAAAGGGTGTCAGAACATGTGAGACAAGTCTCATTAACACCAAAGATGTTATGTAAGGATAAATTAACATTTCATTAATGTAAAGAAAGGGATGACAAGCCATCAATAGCGTAAGTAAACCTCAATCAATAAGTAAGCTTCCATAATGATTGAGTCGACACTAAAAGATAAGAAGATAAAAAAAAGTGATAAAAGCACCGATTCACTAGATATGAGCTTGTGAAAGCACATGTAAGTCTCATAAGATGAGGCTCCAATATGGTGGAAAAGAGTCTCCAAATATATCATAGTCTTCGAACTATGTCTAGCCAACATGGGAACTAGCCTGTGGATTCCACCTAAGAGAGCTAGGTATGTTTCAGTTTCACCTTGGCCCGTGATTCCACCTCTTTTCGGTGTGGGGAAGACACCAGATTTCTTGTTTAGATCACATGATCTATGTCGGTTAATGCTCAAAAGATGTTCTTGGTTCAATTTAGCTGTGGACCACCCCTTTTCGGTGTGGGGTAAACACTTGATATGGATTCATTTTAGTCGGTGAATCACCTCTTTTCGGTGTGGGGTAGACACTGAATTTCATGTTAGCTCACATGATCTAGATTCATTTTGATCGGTGAATCACCTTTTTTCGGTGTGGGGTGGACACTGGATTTCATGTAAGCTCGCATGATCTTAATTCTAAAGATCTCTATAAGAAATCAAGAAAGAAATAAGATGGAACATATATTCAAAGTGCGCTATGAAAGTAAGAGCTTATAAATATCAATCGTCAGTGTTGATACCAATGAAGTTTACAACAAATAATGGGCAAAGCCAAATAAGATTGGCTTATAATGACTTCTTATATTATGCCAATAAAGGGAAGTAAAATGTAATAGATAATCAATGCTTCATAACTTCCATAATATGAAAAATGTTGAAATAAGTGGCATAGCCAATAGAGACTGCCTTATGAAGTATTCCTGCCCAACGAATACAGAATGTAATGAATGACTTGTTACAAGGATAGTTAAATGATTCCCTTAGTCCTTGGGTTACTTTCTTGATTCATTGTTGGTATGGGACTACAATGAATTATTAAACTTGTAAGTAAAACATAGGATCAAAGGAATCATTGAACTACACAACAACAAGAAGAAAAAGACTGAAAAATAAACTAAGTATAAAAGAAAGAGCTCTCGGGTTCAAGCGGATCAAAATTTCAAATCTTCGCTCGAGTTGTTCTAAAATTATGTTGATGATTCTAATGTATTGTAATCACATAGAAAATGATTGTGTGCTTTGAATGCATTAAAATACATCATAATCATACAAAAATTCACAACTAACGAATTATGGAAGTCTAGAGACTTAACTTTCCAGAAATGGCATGTTGATTAGGAAGACCCTTCCTTGATCATTAATAGCTTTATGTGTATGTGTGCACACACACATACTTTTACAAGTGTGTACTAACCCTATACATTTACTATTTTAATTGTTGCAGGTCAGAGAGCAGATTGAAGACTCATTGCAGCGGTTTGGACTTAGCGATCTCCAAACCATATGGTAGGTCCTCTCGACTTCGAGGATGCTACGTCTATCTTCATAGCCAAGTATTTAGACATAGCTAGAGGATGTTGTCCCTAGCGTTTCTTTAAGATGTTTTCATATCAAAGCTTTTGTATTAAAGCCATTTTGGCAAATTATTATGATATATTAATCTTTTGTTCTGAATTGATTCTTCAATGATAGATGGTTGTCTCTAATTTGAGCTTAGTATGTTAATAACTTATATGAAAAGTATATGAAGTATATGTACACTTCAATATGCTTAAAATTTTTAAATTTTCCACAAATTTCACGATATGAATGTGATGAATGCGAAGAAGAGGCTTGTCTGCGACCTCTGAGAGGTCAACGACGCCGGTTGTGATTCAGATTCCTGAATCCGGGTCATGACATTAAGGAACACCAATTATTTGCCACGTATAGCAAATGTGAGTTTTGTTTAAATTTGGTAATGTTTATTGGTTGCATCATCTCTAGTAAAGGTGTAGAAGTTTATCCAAGGAAGACAGAAGCGGCTAAAAATTAGCCTAAACGTTTGGCTCCTATGGATATGAGGAGTTTCTTAGGTCTAGCCGGTTATTATAGTGGTTTCTCGATGGGTTTGCGTCTCTTTCTTCTCCCTTTAAAACCTTGACCCAAAAGAATATGCAACTTGAGAGGTCAGAAGCATGTGAAAAGATCTTTCGAATGTTGAAGGAAAGGCTTACTTACGCTCCGGTATTGACCATAATGGAGGGTACAAAGGGTTTTGTTGTATATTGTGATGCATCCCAAGTCGTGTTGGGGTGTGCTCACATGCAACAGGGCAAAATTATAGCCTATGCTTCTAAGAAACTCAAATTTCATGAGAAGAATTATCCGACTCATGACCTTGACTTAGTGGCCCTTGTATTTGCCTTGAAAATATAGAGGCATTATATCTATGTGGTTCATATTGATGTGTATATGGACCATAAAAGCCTTCAATATGCATTCACTCAAAATGAGTTGAATATCCAGCAAAAGATATGGTTAGAGTTGTTAAAAGACTATGACATGAGTATTCTCTATCACCTCGGCAACGCTAATATGGTAGAGGAAACTCTAAGTCGGTTGTCCATAGGAATGTGTCCATGTGGATGAAGCAAAAAGGAACCTTGTTAAGGATGTTAATATGTTGGATCACATAGGGGTTCGAATTGAAGGATCTCCAAATGATGGTGTTGTGGTAAATCATAACTCCAACTCGTCTTTGGGGGTTGAAGTGTAGTCTAAGCAACATCTTGATCCATTATTGATGTAGTTGAAATAATCAGTTCTTGGAAAGATGAATGAGTTATTATCCCAAGGGTGGGGGGGGGGGTTCTTAGGTACCAAGGGAGATAGTGTGTGCCCAATGTGGATTATTTGAGGAATGGGATCCTTCAGGAAACTCATAAAGGCCATTACTATATTCATCAGGGTTCTACAAAGATGTACCATGACCTGAGATAGGTGTTTTAGTTGGATGGCCTAACAAGGGACATTGTGGAGTTTGTTGCAAAGTGTCCCAATTGCAAACAAGTGAAAGTCGAGCACCAAAAGCCTAGTGGTTTACCCTAGGAAATCAAAATTCCTACTTGGAAAGGGGAAGATGTTAATATGGATTTCGTAGTTGGGTTGCCTTGAACTGGATAACAATATCACTCTATATGGGTGGTAGTAGATAGATTAATTAAATCCGCTCACTTTACTCCCGTTAAATCTACTTATTCGGCAGAAGATTATGCAAGAATCTATATTGAAAAGATAGTGAGCCTTCATGGGGTTCCTTTGTGCATCATGTTGGATAGGGGTTCTCAATTTACATATAGGTTTCATAGGTCTTTTCAAAAAGGTTTGGGTACACTTTTCATCCTCTAACGGATGGTCAAGCGGAGTGTACTATTCAAACTACTGAAGATATGGTTAGATCTTGTATCATTCACTTTAAGTGAAATTGGGATATGTTGTGAAGGATACTTTATCCTTAATTCCAACATTTTCAGTTATCCTTAATTCCAAAATTTTCAGATGGTACAATCAATGAAGGATCACCCATGCACTTATTCAACATAGAAATATGGAATACCAGATAAACCATTGCTGACTCTTGTGGTAGCTCCAACTCATAGGCTACATTGTCCATTCTCTTGGAGATTCTATATGATTAATATACATGCGACTAAGTTTACCCTTCTTACCATACCTCATAACACCCTAATTAGGTGAAACTTTTAGATATAACCAGTAATCCACATCAAACTCCAACAGCATCCTCCTAACATCTGTGTAGGATTTTTGACGACTCTGTGCCGTTTTCAATCTCTCTTGAATCACCATCACCTTGTACATAGCTTGCTGAACTAGATTTTGTCCTATCAACCATGCTTCACCAACTTTGAACCACCCAATAGGAGATCTGCATCTTCTCCCAGAAAGAGCTTCATATGGAGTCATTGGGATGCTCAAAAATGGTAGTTGTTCGCATAAGCAAACTTAATGAGAGGTAGGTGATCATCTCGATTACCCTTGAAATAAATCACACAAGCCCTTGACATATCTTCTAGGGCTTGGATAGTATGCTCTGCTTGTCCATCCGTCTCTGGATCAAAAGCGGTGCTTATGTTCACCTTTGAACCTAAACCTTTCTAGAAAGACTTCCACAACTAAGCTGTAAAAATTGTGCACCTCAATCTGAAATGATTGAACGTTTTACTCCATGAAGTCTCACGAATTATTGATTGTGCAACATAGCATAATTATCGGTCGGATAGGTAGTCTTTACCAGCAAAAGTAGGCTGATTTTGTAATTGTATCGACAATTACCCAAATAAAATCATGTTACCTGTGAGACCTTGATAATCATGTGATGAAGTACATGTTAATAATCTCCCACTTACATTCTGTAAGTTTTATATTCTCAGCCAAACTTCCAGTCCTTTCGTGTTTAACTTTCACTTGTAGGACATTTATGCATTTGGCAACAAACTCAGCAATGCCCTTCTTCTTGCCTTCCCACCAATATAACTCTCTCAAATAGCGATACATCTTTGTGGAACCCGGATGAATGGAAAATCTGGAGCTATTAGCTTTCTCCATGATCCTCTCTTGGAGTCCATCCACCCCAGGTACACAAAACTTACCTTGATACTTTAGCAGACCATCTCCCTCTTGTTCAAAAGTTAATACTCTTTGCTTATGAATATTCACCTTTGAATCAAGAAAAATGGGGTCTTGGTCTTGCTTCTCTTTAAATTTTGACACTAATGATGGCTCAGCCCCATTGGTCACCACTATTCCTCTTTCTGTGGAATCCATAAGTCATACTCCTACGCGTGCAAGTCTGTGCACATCTTTGTCCAGCTCCCTCTTTTCTTCCTCAACATGGGGGGTGCTACCCATGGATAATGTAACACCCCGTATCCAAAACAGAACAAAAACAAGTTTTTCAAATAACATACAGGTGCAACCAACGATGTATCGATGGAGCATAGACAGACCCATGGTCCGTCCTTCACATACGTCGATGGGATCAGAAACTGCCAAAATTCAGCCTACAAAAAAATTGGTTAAATCTTGATCGACAGACGGACCTACGGTCCGTAGTCTGTGACCGTCGATCGACACCCCCTTTCAGCCACTCTCTAACAAGAACCACGGTTGACCAGCACAGTGTGTAGGTTCACCCACGATCCTTATGTTTGACCGTAGGTGGGAATTAGCAGACAGTTAAGGGGAAATACGGTTGGGTCAACTTCAAATAATTAGAACTATTAGCAGAAAATGAATTATGTTCCCCATGACATACCAAAAGATTGATAATTGAATTATACTTCCATATCCACCAATCTTGCAAAAATCAGAGCTTCGAGTAAAAGCTTATGCCCGTTCTAGTAAAGGCCTAATGAACAGACCCAACTTACGAATCAAATGATGGACCATGATTGAACGATAGACCGTCTATTCAGGTCATTGTTTGGTTCGACGGCAACTTACCCAGGGATCTTTTGGTATTTTCCCACTTTGTTTAAACTCTATGATACGTCGTTTTGACCCTAAATCATCAGATTCTAGTCAGTTTAATCCTATAAACACAACAAGAACTTATCTAAGTCAAAATCATAAATCAAAACATAGAAAATTAGAAGGAAGAAAGGAGAAAAAGGTCAAGAACCGTAATTCAAGAACGCAACAAGGTTCCAACAAATCCAGCCCCTAAACCTAAGTATTTTTCCGTGAGGTTCATCGCCATATATATGATATTTCACTAGTGGGTTCCTTTCACCCATTGGCTCCCTAGTTTTCAGTCAGTTCTTGATTCTTCTATCATGATTTAACCTAGGGTTTGTAGAATTATTGTAGAACTTCCTGATTCAGTTAAAATATATGTTCCAAATCACATTTCCATGTTATTACTCAGATTATTGCATGAATTTCAGAACCCTAGCTATATATGTCTTTAGTTCTTGAATTACTTATGCTAGGTCAGGTATTTCAATTACTTTATATACACATGCCTTTGTTTTTTATGCATCGGTTATCAAATTAAATGTTGCATTCTCATTTTGCATGTTCAATTTTGAGCTATCAAGTATTATAGAAAATTAAGACATAATCAGTTAACTACATAAACCAATGGGAGTAGCAAAATACCGAGTCGGACTAGGGTTTAGCGTACCCAATAGTCCAAGAACTACTAGCCAAGTAGGTTGTAAGTCCCCTATGTGGGCATCAATTTAGTGATCACGCCAGCGTGCCTTTATACCTTTGGCAGGGTATATTGGGTCCTTTCGATGGGCGTATACATTGGACTCCACATTTAACTCATGTGGTTTTATTATCGGTTATTAGTAGCTCCCATAGATCAGTCAGACTCTACTGCTTTGAACATTTATCACTATATTCAGTATTCAGTTTCAGCATGTTATAAATAGGTCATTACATTCAGTTATCTTAGCATTCAGTATATCATGTTAAGATTTCTATACCTTCTTTTGTGGTTGTTTAGATATGTATTATTTCAGCTTTACTCTATCCTACATGCTCAGTACTTTCAATTACTGACTCATATGTGCGCTACATCTTCTCGTGATATAGGTTCAGGTTCTCAGCATCCAGATTGCTCTTAGATCAATTTCCGATCTCCAGTTCAATAGATTCAGTAGTGAGTATTCGTTCTGCGAGGAAAACAGTTATGAGTTTCATTTTAGTCTTTTAGTCATTTAGTTTCAGTTTTTGCTAGATTTAGCTGGGACCTGTCCCAGTACTTCTAGTCAAGTTTAGAGGCTATTTTTAGACATTGTTAGTTTCAGCTTAGCGTTGAGTTAATATTATCTTTGTAATAAACTCGTCAGTTTTCATATATCTTACATTTATCATATGGATATTCCCCATCCTTTCTTGTTATGTATGATTTAACTTCCACAAAAGTTATATATTCTTTAGTATGCTCATGATCACACCATAAGGATTAGCTTGGGATCATTTGTGATCCTAGGTTCCGTGTCCGTGTCTCGTGGGTAGCTCGGAGCGTGACAAAACGTGGTATTAGAGCCCTAGGTTTAATTGTCCTAGGATGTCTTAAAAGCCACACTAAGAAGAGTGATGTTCATGGGTGTGAAGTTCACCACATCTAATGACAGGGAGTGTATGAAGTGTTTTAGAAAAACTTCACTTTGTTGTTACTTTTATCGTGCGTAAGGTATGATCTTATTCTATTATAACTTGACGTTCTACATTTTAGATCATGCCTCCTCATATAGCTAACGCTAGGAATGTGAATGCCGGGAATGCAAAAGCAGATCCTCCAGTCTCAGATCAAGAAGTCTCCAATGTTGAGTTCAGGAATGCCGCACAAATGTTGGCTCAGAGCATGACCAACCATAACAATCGAGTTCTTTCTCCTATGAATGAAAATGGTGGATCAGCAGCACGAGGGTCCGTGACTTTGTTAGGATTAATCTGCCTGAGTTCTTAGGATCACATACTAATGATGATCCTTAGAATTTCTTGGATGAGATCAAGAAGATCTTTGAGGTAATGTAAGTCACTAGAATAATCGGGTTGACCTGGCATCATACCAGTTGAAGGATATTGCTCATATTTGGTACACTCAGTGGAAGGAAAATAGGGGTACAGATGCAGCTCCTATTACTTGGGATTGTTTTCATGAGACCATTCTGGACATGTTTTTCCCAATAGAGTTGAGAGAAGGAAAGGCTCAGGAATTCATGAACTTGAGGCAGAGAAACATGACGGTACAAGATTATAGGCTGAAGTTTAACCAACTCTCCAGGTGTGCTACTCACATGGTTGCTCACTCTAGGGCTCAGATGAATAAGTTCTTTTAGGGAGTGTCAGATTTGGTGAAAACTTACTATAGAAATGCTATGTTATTGGGAGATATGAACATCTCTAGGATTATGACTCATGCTCAGCAGGTTGAGGGTGATAAGCTTAGGGAACATGCTAAGGAGAATAAGAAGGCTAGGACTTAGAACTATGACTATTCTTAGTAGAAATCGGGTAGTGGAAATCGCTCGAAGGGTCAGTAAATGTTTTCTGCTCCGGAACCTTCATCAGCTAGTTTTGCATCCTCCAAGAACAGGTATGACCAGAAGGTTAGAGCACCAGACTCTAAGTCTCAGGGAAGTGTTTCAGGAACCAAGACTTATCCTACTTGCCCAAAGTGTGGTAAGAACCACTGGACGAATGTGTTACAGGAAAAGAAGGATGTTTTGGGTGCGGTCAGTGTGGTCACAGGTTGAGGGATTATCCTTCTAGACAGGTTCAAGGACGTGGTAATGGTAGAGCTCAGTCTACAATTTCAGCAGCACCGGCAAGACGCACGACTCAGTAGGGTAACTCATCTGGTATAAGTGGCGGTCAGCGCCAAAACGGGTATGCTCTTTAGGATCGCCAGGATCAGGAAGGTTCCCTGATGTAGTCATTGTTATGTTACGAGTCTTGGACCTTGATTTTTATGCATTGTTTGATCCAGGGGCTACTCAAACTTTTGTAATTCCTTACATAGCAGTCCAATTTAGTGTCATCCCAGAAACTCTCTCAGAACCTTTCGCAGTCTCTGCTCCAGGTGTGACCTTGTTATAGCTAGAGAGGTATATAGAATAGCACTGTCACCATATCTCAGAAAGTCACCTCAGCAAATTTTGTAGAGTTCTAAATGGTATACTTCGATGTCATTCTAGGCATGGATTTCTACATTCATGTTATGCCTCAGTCGATTGTAGAACTATGATTATTCGTTATTAGTTTCCAGACGAACCAATCTTAGAATGGAAGGGTAGTAGCTTAGCGCTTATGAGCCGATTCATTTCTTACCTTAAGGCCAGAAAGATGGTCTCTAAGGGTCATCTCTATCATCTAGTTTGGGTTAAGGATTCTAGCTCTGAAACCCCAACTCTTGAGTGAGTTCTAGTAGTCGGTGAATTTCTAGAGGTGTTTCCAGAAGATCTTCCCAGAGTTTCTCCCGAAAGGGATATCGACTGTTGGAATTAATCTCCTTACAAATACCCAACCTGTTTCTATTCCTCCTTACATTATGGCTCCAGCATAGCTTAAAAAATTGAAGGAGCAGTTAAAAGTCCTTCTCGATAAGGGTTTCATCAGACCTCGTATTTCACCATGGGGTGCACCAGTGTTGTTTGTAAAGAATAAATATGGTTCCCTTAGAATTTGATTGACTATAGACAGTTGAATAAGGTCACAATCAAGAATAACTATCCCATCCCCAGGATTAATGACTTGTTTGACCAACTTCAGGGTGCTAGCCATTTCTGAAAAACAGACCTTAGATCGTGTTATCATCAGCTCAGAGTAACAGATAGTGACATTCCAAAAACAGCCTTCAGAACTTGGTATGGTCAGTATGAATTTGTAGTTATATGGTTTGGACTAACCAATGCTCCTGCACATTTCACGGATTTGATGAATAGAGTGTTCAAAAAGTACTTGGACTTGTTCGTTATTGTCTTTATTGATGATATCCTCGTTTATTCTAGGAATGAGTAAGAACATGCTAGTCATTTGAGAATTTTTCTACAGACTCTCAAGGATGTCCAGTTATTCGCTAAATTTAGCAAATGTGAGTTTTGGTTGCAATATATTGCTTTCTGTGGTCACATTGTATCTAGCGAAGGGATAAGAGTGGATTCACATAAGATAAAAGCAGTGAAACAATGGCCTAGACCTACCTATGCTACAGATATCAGAAGTTTCCTACGTCTAGCGGGTTATTACAGAAGGTTCGTGGAAGGATTTTCATCTATAGCCTCACCATTGACTAGGTTGACTCAAATGATGGTAAAGTTCCAATGGTCAGATGATTGTGAGAAAAACTTTTCAAAATAGAAAACTAGATTGACTACAACTCGTATCTTGAATCTACCAGAGGGTTCAGATGATTATGTGATCGATTGCGATGCATCCAAAGTTGGCCTTGGTTGTGTATTGATGCAACGGAGAATGTCATAGCTTATGCTTCTAGACACCTTAAGGTGCATGAGAAGAACTATCCAACTCATGACCTCGAGCTTGCAGTAGTAGTGTTTGCACTCAACATCTAGAGGCACTACTTGTATGGTTTTCATGTAGAAGTATACACTAACCATAAGAGCCTTCAGTATGTGTTCACCCACAAAGAGTTAAATCTTCGCTAGAGGAGATGGCTTGATTTCCATAAGGATTATGATAGGAGTGTGCATTATCATCCTGGTAAGGCGAATGTAGTAGCAGCTCTTAGTAGATTATCTATGGGTAATGTAGCCCATGTTGAGGAAGAAAGAAAGAAGCTAGTGAAGGAAGTTCATAGGCTTGCTTGCGTGCGAGTTCGCCAATGAGCATATCAGACAATGGTGTAACAGTTCAGAATGGGGCAGAATCTTCTTTGGTAGTGGAGGTTAAGGAAAAGCAAGATAGTGATCCACTCTTGCTTGAACTTAAAGTTGCAGTCCACAATCAGAGAGTGGAGGTTTTCTCCAAGGGGGAGATGATGTACTTCGCTACCAGGGTAGATTCAGTGTTCCTGATTTGGGCGATTTGAGACAGCATATTCTTGAAGAAGCCCATAACACCAGATATTATATTCACTCACGTGTCACTATGATGTACAACGACTGCGAGAAGTCTATTGGTGGAATGACATGAAGAGGGATATAGCAGATTTTGTGAGAAAGTGCCCCAATTACCAGCAAGTCAAGGTAGAATATTAGAAACCAGGGGGTATGACTCAAGAGATTGACATTCCTACTTAGAAGTGGGAAGTGATAAATATGGATTTCATCACAGGGTTACCACATACTCGCAGACAACATGACTCAATTTGAGTGATAGTCGATAGGATGACTACGTCTTTTCGCTTATTGGTGATCAAGACTACAGATTCGGCAGATGACTATGTCAAGCTTTACATTAATGAAATTGTGAGGTTGCATGGGGTTCCTTTGTCTATCATTTAAGATAGATGTCCTCAGTTTACCTCTCATTTCAAGAAGTCGTTTTAGAAGGGTCTGGGTACTCAAGTTAACCTTAGGACAATATTTCATCCGCAGACGGATGGACAGTCAGAACACACCATTCAGACCATAGAGGATATCTTGAGAGCTTGTGTGATCGATTTCAAAGGTAGTGGGTCACCTTCCTCTAATTGAGTTCGCCTAAAACAATAGCTACCATTACATCATTCAGATGGCCCCTTATGAGGCTTTGTATGGGCGTAAATGTACATCTCCTGTTGGTTGGTTTGAAGTAGGTGAAACAGCTTTAGTAGGGCTAGATTCTGTCATTTATGCTATGGAGAAAGTGCAACTAGTTAGACATAGACTTAAGACAACCAAAGTCATCAGAAATCTTATGCAGATATAAGGAAAAGGGAACTAGACTTCCAAGTTGATGATTGGGTTTTTCTGAAAGTGTCACCTATGAAAGGGGTGATGAGATTTGACAAGAATGGGAAGTTCAGTCCTAGATATGTAGGACCTTACAAGATCTTATGAAGGATTGGCAAGGTGGCATATGAGTTAGAGTTACCAGCAGACTCAGCAGAAGTGCATCCAGCATTCCACATCTCGCTCCTGAAGAAGTGTGTGGGTCATCCAACCTCTGTAGTACCATTAGAGAGTGTGGCGGTGAAATATAGCCTTTCTTATGAGGATGTACCAGTTGAGATTCTTGACCGTCAGGTTAGAAGGTTGAGAAACAAAGAAGTCACTTCAGTCAAGGTTTTGTGAAGGATTTAGTCCGTTAAGTGAGCTACTTGGGAAGCAGAAGCAGCCATGAAAGCAAAGTATCTTCACCTCTTTCCTTCCGATTCCACTCCAGCTTGAGTTAATAGTTCCTCTTCAAAATTTCTAGTCATTCATGCATGAATTCAGTCATAGAATCATGTTCCCTCAGTTTATGCTTGCATCTTCAGCGTCTTTTCATGTTCTCGAAACTCAATTCAGTTAGAAACTCAATTATCAGTGTTTAATAGTAGGGTTTGCATCTATCTCCCTCTATTTTAGCTACTTTAGTCTTCATCCGAGGACGAATGTTCCCAAGGGGGAGATAATGTAACACCACGTATCAAAAATAGACCAAAAACTAGTTTTTTAAAAAACCTGACGGTTGCATCCACGGATCGTAGGCTGACCAACGGTCCTGCGCATCCGTCGATGGAATCAGAAACTCCCAAAATTCAGCCCAGAAAAAAAATTTGTTAAGTCTTGATCGACAGACGGACCTATGATCCATAGTCTGTGACCGTCAATCGACACCCCCTTTCAGCCACTCTCTGAAAAGAACCACGGTTGATCAGCACGGTCCGTAGGTGGACCCACGGTCTATATGTCTGACTGTAGGTGGGAATTAGCAGACAGTTTTTGGGGAAATGTAGTTGGGTCAACTTCAAATGATCATAACTTTTGTTGCAAAATTAATTAGGTGCTCCATGACATATCAAAAGATAGATAATTGAATTATCTTTCAATAGCCACCAACTTTTCTAAAATCAGAGCTCTAAGGAAAAGGTTATGCCCGTTTTAGTAAAGGCATGTCGAATAAACCCAACCTACGGACCATACGACGGACCGTTGATTGAAAGAAGGACCGTATGTCCAGGTCGTCATTTAGTTCGACATCAACTTATCCGGGGGTCTTTTTGTCATATATCACTTCTTTTAAACTCTAAGATGCATCGCTTTGACAATAAATCTGCATATTTTAGTCAGTTTAAGCCTAGAAACTTAACAAAAAGTTAGCTAAGTCAAAATCATAAATCAAAATTTAGAAAATTAAAAGAAAGAAAGGATAAAAAGGTGAACAACCCTAGTTCAAGAACGCAACAATGTTTCAGCAGTTTCAGCCACAAAAACCTAAGTACCATGAATTTTATCACTTGGTATGTGGGATTTCATTAGTGGGTTCCTTTCACCCATTGGGGCCCCAGTCTCCAGTCAGTTCTTGATTCTTTTATTATGATTTGACCTAGGGTTTCTAGAATTACAGCAGAACTTAATGACTTAGTTAAAATATATGTTCCAAATTAGATTTCCATGGTATTACTCAGGTTATTGCATGAATTTTTGAACCCTAGCTATGTATCTCTTTAGTTCTTGAATTACACATGTTAGGTCAGATATTTATGTTACTTCAGATATTCATGCCTCATGTTTTGATGCATCATTATCAGATTAAATGTTGCATTCTTAGTTTGCATGTTCAGTTTTGATCTATTCAGTATTTACAGAAAATTCAGACATAATAAGTTAGCTACATAAATCAATAGGAGTAGCATAGTACCGAGATGGACTAGGGTTTAGCGTACCCAATAGTCCTAAACTACTAGCCAAGTAGGTTGTAAGTCCCCTCTGTGGGCATCAGTTTAGTGATCATGTCAGCATGCCGTTATATCTTTGGCAGGGTATATTGGGTCCTCTAGATGGGTAGTATACATCGGACTCAACATTTAGCTCAGATGGTTTTATTATTGGTTATTAGTAGCTCCCACAGTTGAGTCAGACTATACTCATTGACCATTTATCAGTACATTCAGTATTCAGTTTCTGCATGTTATAAATTGGTTACTGCATTCAGTTATCTCAGCGTTTAGTATATCATGTTCAGATTTCTATACTTGCTTTTACGCTTGTTCAGTTATGTATTGTTTCAGCTTTACCCTATCCTACATGCTCATTAGCTTTCAATTACTGACGCATACGTGCACTACATCTTCTCGTAATGTAGGTTCAGGTTCTTAGCATCCAGATCACGCATAGATTGATTTACGATCTCCAGTTCAGCAGATTCAGTGGTGAGTCCTCGTTCTCCGAGGACAATAGTTAAGAGTTTCATTTCTGAGCAAGCATAAAAGCAAGTATAATAATCTGACATTATAAACTTAATACTGAGCTAACTGGATGCAATGACCAATTTATAACATGATGAAACTGAATACTAAATTATTGATAAATGGTCAATGTAGAGAGTCTCACTGATCTGTGGGAGCTATTAATAACCGATAATAAAACAACATGATCTAAATGTGGATTCTGATGTATGCGCCCCATCGAGAGGATCCAATATACCCTGCCAAAGGTATAAAGGAATGCTGGCGTGATCACTAAATTGATTTCCCACAGAGGGAACTTACAACCCACTTGGCTAGTAGTTCTGGGACTATTGGGTACGCTAAACCCTAGTCCAACTAGCTATTATGCTACTTCCATGAATTTTGTAAATTTACTGATTATGTCTGAGTTTTTGTAAATACTGGATAGCTCGAAACTAAACATGCAAACTAAAAATGCAACAATTAATTTGGTAATTATGCATTTATAATTGAGGCATGTATATTTGAACTGTCTGAAATATCTAACCTAGCATATGTAATAAAAGAACTAAAGAACTACAAAGCTAAGTTCTTAAATTCATGCGATATTCTGAGTAATAACATGATAATCTTATTCGGAACATGTATTTAATAAGTTCATGATGTTCTATTAAAGTTTTTGAAACCCTAGGCTTAATCGTGATAATAGAATCAAGAATCTGACTGAAAATAGGGACCCAATGGGTGAAAGTAACCCACAAGTGAAATCTCACATACGTGGTGATAAAATCAATGTAAAAATACTTAGGTTTTTGGGCTGGAACTGTTGGAGCTTGTTGAGTTCTTGAACTAGGGTTCTTCAGCTTTTTCTCCTTTCTTATTTCTAATTTTTCTAACTTTTGATTTAACGATTTGACTTATATATGTTTCAATTATGTTTATAAGCTTAAACTGACTAAAATCTTATTATTTAGTGTCAAAATGACGCATCTTAAGGTTTAAACGAAGTGGGAAAGGTCAAAAAGACCCATGGGAAAGTTGTTGTCGGACAAAATGACATACATGACTGACGGTCCGTCGTCTGACCGACGCCCCGTCATTGGGTCCGTCGACTGGGCTTGTTCGACAGGCCTTTACTAAAATGGGAATAACGTTTTACTCAGAGGTTTGATTTTAGCAAGGTCGCTGCTATGGAAAGATAATTCAATTTCTATCTCTGGGTAGGTCATGGGACACCTAATTCATTTTTTTCTAACAAATATTACCATTTGAATTTTTCCCAGCTGCATTTCCCCTTAATTGTCTGCAAATTTTCAACATACAGTCAGACCTACGGACCGTCGGTCCACCTACGGACCGTGCAAGTCATCCTTAGGTTTTGTCAGAGAGTGGGTGAAGGGAGTATTGGTCGATGGTCACGAACTACGGACCGACATCTAACCTACGGACCGTAAGTCCGTCCGCCGTCCAAGACTTAACCAATTTTTCTGGGCTGAAATTTTTGGGACTTTCTTATCCCATTGACGGTTATGCAGGACGGACCATGGATCAGACTACGGTGCGTCGATGGCACCGTTGGTTGCACCTGCATATTTATTTTCTGTAAAGCTGGTTTTTTGTCTGTTTTGGTTACGGGGTGTTACGGTTCTTCTCATCAATCTTCAACTGTCTAGAGGCATAAGCTATAACCTTGTAATTTTTCCTTTACATACGCCCAAATCAACTCCTGATACATCACAGTACACCATAAAACCTTGAGTACCCTCTAGTAACGTCAAAATTTGAGCAATAGTTAACCTCTTTTTCAACTCTTGAAAGCTTTTCGCACAAGCTTCAGACCATTGAAACTTGACTATCTTCTGAGTTAGCTTGTTCAAAGGAGACGAGATAGATAAAAACCCCTCAACAAATCTTCTATAATAGGCATCCAAACCTAAGATATTTCTTATATCTGTTGGAGATTTGGGTCTAGGCCAATTCTGAACTTCTTCTATCTTTTGGATATCAATGCTAATCCCGTCAACGAAAACTATGTGGCCTAAGAATGCCACAGACTTAAGCCAAAACTCACACTTAAGAACTTCGCATATAACCCTTTATCATTAAAGTCTGAAGAATTATCATGAGGGGACTAGGATGATCTTCTTCATTCCTTGAATATATTATTATGTCATCAATGAAAACGATAACAAACATATCTAAATATTGTTGAAGATTCTATTCATAAGATCCATGCATGTTGAAGGCGCGTTGGTCAAACCAAAGGACATGACTAAAAACTCATAATGCCCATATCTAGTTCTAAAAGCTCTCTTTGGAATATCACATTCACCAATTTTCGAGAAGCAAGAAGCACCATGAAGCTAGTCGAGTAGATCATCTATCCTTGGGAGAGGATATTTATTCTTGATGGTAACCTTATTAAATTGGAGGTAGTCTATAAACATCCTAAGGGAACCATTCTTCTTTCTCACAAACAAGACAGGAGTGTCCCAAAGTGAGACACTTGGTCGAATAAAACCCTTATCCAACAGATCTTTCAATTGTTCTTTTAAAATCATTTAACTCTGTTGGTGCCATTCTATATGGAAGAATAGAGATACGACGAGTATTTGGGATGATATCTATGTTGAATTCTATTTCTCTCTCAGGAGGGACTATGGGTAGATGATTAGGAAAGACTTCTGTAAACTCTTTTACTATAGGAACTTACTGAAGGGAGGGTACATCATTAATTTATTCATAAACTCAGACTAAGTGATAGATACAACCCTTTGAAACTAAATTTCTTACGGAAACCAATCCAAGTTAGTTGCAACAAAGTGGCAATCTTATCCCAATTTTTCACACACAACAATCACAATCACAAGTATATCATCTAGATCATACATTCACATCATGGTTTAATGGCCACATCATTCACCTATCTCATTTACAACAAGTGTGATCAATATTTCAACATTCATACACGTGTAAGTGTCACAATGAAGCAAGAACATGCATACATCACACAGTCATGAAATTAAAACTATCACCTACGAATTACTCCTCAATACCTAACATGAATTAGACCGAGCTCAACCCTAACTCTTCATTAGTGTGTGTTATTAGGGTTTTATCCAAATTCACTAACTCATCAATATCATGACTTCACTAGATCAAATATAGTGTACATCCCTAGTCTTTTTTCACCTTACCGAATACCTTTATTTTTGAAGAAATTTTTGCAAGACCTATTCCAAAAACCCTAAAAGGTCATCAAAATCTCTACTTAAGGACTAACCCAATTACACTTAATTATAACAATTTTCCATCATAATCACTCAGTGCATGAAGGTCTACATATAATTCATACTATTGATTTCATATATTACATGGTAAACATGAATATACAATTACTCAATGCTCAAACCTAACCTACTCGGGCGCCAAGAAGTTGAACAGAGTTTTCGATTTCGTTGCCATCTTTTCTGAACTCTCTACGGTGAAATTGACGAAGAATTTGCAAGATTCCGCCATCCCCTTGTTAGATATCTGATCTTTATCTTTCCCAAACTTAGAATGATTTTTCTGAGGTTTCTAGGGCAATTTATAAGTTTTCTAGGTATTTAAGGAACATGGTAAAAATAGGATTTCTTGTAATTAAGATTCCTGTCTCGCCGATCCTCTGCAGCAGCAAGTTATCCCGTTGCAATGTCGCCGTGCCAGCAGCATCTAGCCCGTTGTAGCTTCACATGATCCAAATTTTTGCTGAATTTTATCTTTCTTAAATAACGATGGTTCAGGCCCTTAGAATAACTCAACCAATTTTTAACACATTTGAGGCCAAAGTAAACTTGGGGGTCATGACCTAACCTAATTTCTATTTCAACTCATTAAGCGAATTATAGCTAAATAGTGCCTAAAGTTTTCATTTTTACTATCTCCAATGTTAACTCAACTTGCTCATTTCACATCCATATTTAACCGTATCTAAAAATGAAGATACAAACTTAAAATTTAAATTTGAGAGTCTATCACAGCATATTTAAGTTTTTGGATTTAAAATCCATTATTAACACTAATATTTTAGTGAAAAAATCAAATGAAATTATTTAATTTAGATAAATATATAAATTAAGCGTGAAAAGTGGTCTGTATATTTTATATTTACACAATAAAATTATACTAGTTGATAATAGTTATGTTATAAATAAGGGATAAGGAACAAGTAAACCTACCCCCACACACTTGGAAAGAATTTTTAGAGTAACACCTGAAGTAAACAAAGATCCTATTACACCTTGAGCCAATTTTGTTTTTAATTCTGTACAGCTTTTTTTATTACGTGGAATCTAAACATCTCCTATAGGCCTTAATTACGTGGGGACATAAAGTGTGTCACGGAAGTCAAAAGCTGTATAAAATTATAAAATAAATGAGTTCCGAAGGGGAGGGGGGGAGGAGATAATAACGTGTGTCTCTTGTATATCGGCCATAGTCTAGGGGAGGTACTTGAGTCTAATCCGTATAAATTAAGGTGATAATGTGAATTGATTAACTATAATTGATAATAAAAATGTATAGGAGGAAATGTGGCACGTGTTCATTATGCCTAAGCATTAAATAACAATATAATTTTATCTTAATGATATATTAGATTTGTCCCTAATATTAGAGACTGCAAATGGGCAAAGCAGGAGTGGTGAGAGGCATAATGAAGTAGTCTTTTAAAGAGTTGATGTAGTGCGGGGGTTTCAATTCAATTGAAGTAATCTTATTTGAATCACAAATTTTAATAGTTAAAAATGAAATTGTGTATAGTTTGACATTAATTATCATTAAAAAGTATTCATTTGAATATAACAATTTTTGGAACACACTAAAAGTGTATTAGCTTATAAGTAAACTAAAATCAAAAATTAAGAGAAAATGGTTTGACATACCCTTTAACTTCGCGATTTAGAATTGATGTACCCCTTGTAACAAAAGTAGCTCCCTTATATCCTTCCCGTATACCCTTAATATAGCATAAATGACCCAAATATACTCTTTTGATCTATTAAAAGTAAAAAAAAATAAAAATAAATGAATAGGGTATATTCTCTAGAAAATATACGTTTACTGTAACACAAACGACCCCAAACCATTTTACAAAACTAACTAATTCTTTTATTTATTTGTTTTATAGAATCCATTTATCCAGGATTTCATCTTCTGTGATGATAAAAGATTTGGCCCCGACCATATACTATTAACTAATCATGTTTAAATCGACTTGGTTAATTATATTACCTTTATAACTTGTAATATACAAAAATTTATTTTTTGCGGCAATAAATTAATTAGAGTTAAATATATATTTTTACAGATAATTTAGTGCTCTTTAAAAATGTCCTAAAGCACAATAGTGATATTTAATCCGACAACAATTAAATAAAATCGGTAAAGACATTAACACTCTTTATAATGTGCATAATATTACGCACTACTATTCGCAAGTTTTTAGATTCATTAGATTCATATGATAATTTTAAATACATATGTCAAAAACATGAAAAAACCAATGACGAAAATCAATGTTCAGACTTACCAAAACACCATATGAGCAATAATAAGTAGAAGTAATTGACAAAATAAATTTTTGAGAAATGAATACAAACAAAATAATAATAATTCTACTCTTATATATGAATATTCTATTTCCCAAAATTTCCACTTACAATATTTTTCCTCTATACATATTTATCCATAGACAAATCATGGACCATTTGTCTGTTTCTTTAAGGTACCTTCAATTCCCTGCAATGGCTTCTTTACCATATGATTACTCCTACTTGAATTTGATAAATCAATTTTCATCTTCTTTTGAACTATTTATTTATGGATATTTTGATGTCGTGTATCTAGTAGATGTTAAAATACATCACCCTCTTCATTTCTTATTGCATATGTTGTTGTTAAAAGAGTGAAGTTCTGCTAAAGTTAATATTTTTCTGTAATCATTTTAGGTTAAAATATTTTTCTGAATAGACTGTTTATCAAGACACGCTTTGTACCTCAAAGGTAAGAGAATTCATATTATTCATATCTAGAGTGAGTTTTGTGAAAATAACTTTTACAAAAAAAAAAAATTCTGTAGAAAAATTATTTGTGGTTTGTACCTTTTTTTTTGTTCTAGCTTTTAGCCTCCAAGAATCCATATCAATTGCCATGTGCTTTCTATTTCATTTTAAGTTGACTGCATATTGCTTTTCTTTTTTCTGGTTGACAAACCATAAAAGCTTCCATTTTCGTGCTCATTTAAGTAACTTTTAGGGATCTTCTATGTTTTGTTGGTCTTGCGACACTAAAGTTTTCTTTTATTTATAGAATTTGTTCTATTAAAGGTGGTCCATGTAACTGTACTATCAAAGTTCGAAAAACTAAGAAAAAAAGAAATGTTATGACAGTTGATTGGAATGTGAGTTTTCTACCGACTATCTTGGGGTGACTCACGTTGATCTATACTTTTGTGAGGTGAGGTATGGCTATGGATATAACAATTTGAATTTCTTTGAGGCATCATATTTCTCTTGTTTTGTCATAATTTCATAAGTTTGTATATATTCTCACCATTGTTATAAAACCCCAATCAAGTTCATTATTGATTCGTGAAACAATAATCCTTTTTCCACCAGGTCCTCTGAGGGCGTAATATACATTTCCACTTATCTTTTTGATGCATTACAAATTAACGAGATGATGTTCTAAATAATTCAATTTTTACGTAAAGTTCAAATTGAATTACTAGTTGACACTGAAGTTGTGCTTTAGTGGACCAATGAAGAGTTTTTGACTTTGCCATTGCAAAATGAATCAATGCTATCGAGTAGAGCCTCGAAGGTTCACTAAGACACCACAGTTAAGGTAATTTCTATCCTAACCTTCTAAATCAGAAGCTAAAGAGTACACTTGCCTCCACATGTTTTAGAAAATCACTTTTTACGGTCTTCTAAGTAGCCTTGAATATTATTTACGTTCTTCATTTATGTAATAGTTGTGTTAATGCATCTTAGCTTCACCTTTTCCTACGCTAAGACTTTGAATATCATTTGTGTTGTTTAAAATAAATTGGTCAAGAAATCATTGTTTTTTGTACAGATATGGAGCATGAAACTAGATGCCTACTTGCGTGATTTCAAAGATTATTGCAAAGTATATATTTTTGTTCTTTCTTTTTCATTGTTGAAATACATAATCAAATCAGACATCTACTGCTGACTATTATGTTTTTAAGAGATATCTACCATCAAATTGAGTTCATATTTAAGTAATAAACTTTCTATATTTTGTCAAACATTCCCTTCGTTCTTCATCATCCTCTCCATGGTTCCATGAAACCCCCTTCCACGGCCCCACAACTTACTCCCTTTTATATAACTGACCAGTTGTTCGCTCCCCCATCTCATATTTTGCATTACATTTCTTCCTCACCCCATTGACTCGCTTTCCACTGGGTCGAACCTTTGCACAACCTTTCAAGACTTAGGTAGATCGGAAGAAATTACCAAAAGCCTTTGTCCTCTTAAGGATATAAACTCTAGTCTACATGATCTTCACTCAATATATTTCTTACTAGTTAACAGACATGGGAGCATTGGGGCTGCCTTGCCTTTGAAGTCTTTTCTGGTACAGTGTTCTCAAAGCCATACTTAAAGACCCAAGATTGGTGTTCCAAAGACTTTTTCAAGTTAATTAATGAATTTTAGATGTTTAAAATTAAAGAGCGTGAATGTCACCAAACACTTCATGCTTATTTAGACCATGTGCCTGCTGTATTTTGAAGTAGGTGAAATAAAGTATTCAACAACTCTTTAATCAAAATTTAAACATTGGAAGAAAGGGGGGGACCCTTTCATGACACTGGGAAGACCTTATTGTTAGGATGGCCTTCCGCATCCGTGGGGGAAAAAACTAAGAGTTAGTAGAATCTTTGGAATTTAAGAAGGGTTAAATATGTATTTTTTGCAACTAGTGAGTTTTTTTTTTGTTAAATGGAGATACCTACTAAGTGTTTCTTCTTTTTCTAAAATTACATTGAGTTATTGAATGAAATTTATACTACCTCTTGTGATCACTTGTTTAAGGTTGAGAGTATTTCTTATTTTGTTGAGTCCTCCAAGAATGATAATATCTCAAAGAAAAACAAATGTGTTGAACCATTGCACTAAATGAACGACTTATGGAAACCCTTGAACAAATTGGTAGTAATAGTTGACACCTTAGACAATTCCAAAGATCAATTTCCAAAGTTCATCAGGAGATCTCCACTATTCAGTCTCGATGATTATGAAAATAAGGACGGTGATGATAATTAATAAAAAGGCCATGATAATGTGACTCCTCCAGAAGTTAAGGAACACATATTAGCAAACAAAATGTTGTACAAAAAAGTAGATGTTGTTCAAACTATAGAAGCATCATCAAGTAATAATAATAATAATAATAATAATAATAATAATAATAATAATAATAATAATAACAATAATAATAATAATAATAATAATATTAAATGAAAATGGAAATAGGGACGACGTAGAAGAAAGAAAAAGGAAACAAGTAATCCTCCTCCTCCTCTTGTTGGCCGTGGTTGTAGTGGAACAAATATTAATGTGGCACAAGCTCAAGTTACTACTGAGACAACATGAGGTACAAGAAGTGGCATACAAGAGCAGTGGATGAACTCTTTCATTTAACTCTTTCATTTATTACTCTTGTACTACCGCTGCTTGTGCCTCCTGCTGCCTCAATAGTAATTTGAACTTGTTCCGCAATCGTGGCGAACGGCTGGTGGAGGAGGACTATTTGTTTCTTTTTTCTTTCATCCACATTCTCCCTTTTTCCCTTTTGCAGTATCAATATTCTTATTATTACTACTTGATGGTGCTTCTATAGGTCAAACAACATCAAATTTTTGAAGAACATTTGTTTGCTTACTTTATGTTCCTTAACATTAGGTGAAGGAACATACAATTGTCTTCTACTTCATCACCATTGTTGCCTCATTTTCATAATAATTAAGATTTTTTTGTGGAGTACTCCATATGAACTTTATATCTGGATCATTGGAGTTGTCTAATGTGTCACCTTTTGCTACCAATTAGTTTAATGGTCACCATCAGTCATTCATCCTATCCAATGGTTCAATACTTTTTTTTTGCGATACTATCATTCATTGTGGACTGAACAGCATAAGTAATACTCTCAACCTTAAAAAAGTTATCGTAAGAGTCACTACATTTTTATTCACGAACTTGGTGTAGTTTTAGACGCAAAGCTTCATGTTAATTGTCATTGTTGTGTTTGCATCTATAGCTAGTAGTCTTCAATGCTTCCATTTTTGACTTTCTAATGTATATGGAATGTTTTAAATCTCTCCCATAATCCCCCTGTGATTAAATAATCTAGAGAGAGATAATTTAAGTTTATCCGTCTAGCAAATAGATTTTTTTTGTGTGTGCTGATTTAATGTATTACATCTTACATTTTATTTCTTTTGGATTATTGGTTTTATTTTATCGTCTATATGTGTAGTATTCATTTAATTTTACTGTGAAGATATGGGATGTTAAACAAAGGCGTATTTGTCACAGTCTTAATGGACAAATGTAATGGATCTGAACTCATAATGTCTACTTGGACACAAAAGATTCAAATAGGGACTCTTAATAAAATAAAACATTTTAGCTGTAAAATACAGTGTCAAGTATTTTGTGGTTTGTTTACTCGTACTCAATTGAACTGTCAATAACCTATATACCGATTCGTTTGATATGGTGAGGATGTGAGAGGAGGGGTGTGAGAATAAGTTTGCTATATCATTTTTGTCAAATGTTCTCCTTTTTTACTACTTGAATTTTTGATCCCGCGATTAAGTTCACCCTGTCGCATTTAGTCAGAATTGTGATATCACACCACGAGCCTACACCTTGGGCGAGACTGATACATGATAATCATTGTTGCCCCCAAGCAAACCCTTGGCCTTGTTTCCTACTCAGGGGAAGACTATACTGAATCAAGATAAGCTTATGAAATACTTAGAATGTAGTAAATGAAACATTCACAAGCTAATAAGGCAACAAGAGTCTATAATAAAACAAAACAAGTTAACTGAATATTACTAATGAACTAACAACGTCTAACTATCTGTGAAGCCTCTAATACTATGACGAATGTCGAGAAAAGACACTCGGTCATCCTAACAATTGAAATAAAAAGGATACTTCGGAAAGCAAGGAGGCTCAACAAATGACTATGAGTGCTCGATAGGATCAAGGAAGTAGTGGATGATGATCTTGGGTACCTGTAATTCCATCATAAAATAATGCAGGCCAAATGGCGTCAGTACATTAAATGTACGATCATGCGAGGAGAAAATTAAACATAACATAAGGTCGAACTAAATTCTGAAAGAATACACACTTACCTTAACATTAATCAACTCAATGTAGAAATAAACAACAATAATGACACATTTTATACAGAGCATTTAAATAGTAGGTAGTAATTCAATGTATTGAAAAATACAATAACAATTCAATTTATATATAATAAAGCATAATACAACTTTGTGGCAGTTTTTCTAATTGACAAACATCACTATAAGCTATATTATGATACATCGTCTCACCCACACTGGTAGAACTGTCCTATAACTTGACGTGATACAAAACGCCTCAATTAAGTGGCTCCACTAGTATATGCTAAAAACATTAAGAAATCATCTATAAAGTATGACCATTTCGATCCACGATGGATACATGGTTTATAGAGACTTAAGTTATTATGAACTCGTCCCCATATCGATGCTCAATACTACTCCCAAAATACATTCACCTCATATGTTCAAAAACACAACTCTTTCTCTATGATATGAAGTGATTACCTAAAGAGATTATCTCGTAAAACAGATGGGACTAAAACTGATCATGAAAACATAGTTGTAAATCGATGTTTCCTCTTATTTTAAATGTGAAAACCTATACTCTTTGGGAACACATAGTCCTCATAAATCATTTTGTAGAAATGAAGTTGGATCTACCCTTTCTGAAACTCAATGCTTATGTCTTTATAAGAAGTTTTAAATGATTGTAAAAGACTTACAAAAGACTCAAAGAACTTTCTTGACTTGACTGTTAGCTCTACCTTGAATTTTAATGACGAATTCAAGGTTTATGATCTCATGTTATAAATGATATCTCAATGTTTAAACATACCTTAGAGTGTAGAAACATAGGCACGATTCCAAGAAAGTCAAACAAAAAGAAGTGGGAAAGGGTAAAGGACATGGAGACCATGGCATACGGAGAAGTGCAGGTGACAGAGCCCTAACTATAGAAGTTGGATTGGGGTGCACTGAGTGGCCGGCACCCTAAAGGCTAAACTGTAGATACCTCATGTTGGGGCACAGAGTGGCACAGTACGCCAAACTTCTTCCTAGATATTTGACAAATTTTCTTGTTTATTTTTCAATCCTAAATCATCTAGATTCTACTAATTTCGTCCCTCAAACACATAATCGAATACCCAACAATGGTATACAAGAATCAACTAAAAACAACCTTAAATATCATCAAATCATGTCAAGAACTCCTCAAAAACCCAACAATCAAGATTCAACCGAAACGTCAACAAAATTTATCAAGAACTCATATTTTCTAACTTCAAGAATGATAGTTCGTTGAACTAAATCATGATTTGTGTGTGTGTTGACGAACCGAATGCTATGTTATCTCATGTACCGATTTATAGATTCCGAAACAACTTCGCTTACACAAGAAATCTCCAAGATCGCCTTGACTTTTCTCCTCTTTTCTCTTTTATAAAAGGCATAGCGTAATTTGTAATTATCTAAACTGAATAAAATCAGTTTATACCCCAATTAAATTTCTAAAAATGAATTAAAATAATTGGGTATATAAAGACAAAAATATCCATCTAGAATCCGTATGACTTTCCTTATCCAAGCAGCCTGATTTCGAACGGGTATATATCCTTCATAATTGCTCGAAAATTAGCAAACTTGGTAGTGTGGGAAAGACAAACAAAGAAATTTAATTTGATATATTGTATCCCACCCAAGTCATCTTCTACTAAGAGATATGGTCGTTTGAGGTTGACCCGAAAATCATACTTAGCATAACTTACGAAAATTTCCAAATTTAATCTTTCAAAAATGATTTGTCTACAGTTCTAGTTCTTTCAACTAGAGGGATCTTCCGATATCTCCCCCTTGAGAGCATTCGTCCTCGTATGAGACTACTTTTAGTAGGCTAAGGGTGTAACATCTAACATACAACAAGCAAAATATAAATACAACATTCCAACTTATAACAAATTCCAAAAAAAAAAAAATTAGTATCTTATTTTGGAATTTCTCCGGACTAAAAGAGATGAGGGTATCTCATCCTCAAGTCCTGATCAGCTTTCCAAGTAGCGTCGTCAATAAAGTTATTTCTCTACAGAATATTGTCTGATGCTAGTTCCTTGGTTCTAAACTTGAGAACTTGGCGATCTAGAAATTGAACATGAATCTCCTCATAAAATAAACTATCTTTAATACCAATATTTTCAGTAGTTATGATAAACAAAGGGTCGCCCAAACACCTCTTCAAAATAGAAATGTGAAATCCTGATGAACCGCTACTAACACTGGGGTAGCTCTAATTTATAAGAAATATTGCCAATCTTCTTGAATATCATATAAGGCCCAATATATCAGGGACTCAGCTTTCCCTTCTTACCGAATATCATATCACCCTTTATGGGTGAAACCTTCAAATAAACCCAATCATCTACTTCAAACACTAAGTCTCATCTCCTAACATTTGTATAGGATATTTGACAACACTCAGGTATTTTCAATCTCTCTTGATAACCTTTATGTTTTCCATATCTTGATGAACTTAGTATTGTCCTATCAACCCAGCTTCCCCAACCTCAAATCATCCAATAGGAGATCTTTATGTTCTCCTATATAAAGCCTCATACGGATCCATTTGGACGTTAAAGTTGTAACTATTTTTATAAGCAAAGTCAATTAGAGGTAGGTAATCATCCTAATTACCCTTAAAATCAATCACACAAACCTCGACATATCTTCGAAAGTCTTAAGGGTGTGCAATTTTTTACTATGTGTTTGAGGAGAAAACAGTACTCAAATTCACTTTCAGATAGAAACCTTTTTAGAGTGACATCCAAAATTTTGTGGTAAAATTGTGAAACTCCATTTGAAATAATGGACACTAGAACTCCATTAAGTGTGACTACCTCTTGAATATATAACTTTGCATAATCTTCTTCTTAATGTGTAGTCTTTACCGGCAAAACATGTCTTGCGATCGGTGCACCCTAACTCTACACTTCTTCCATTGATCAAAAAAGATTCTAGTAACACCCTTCCGTTGGAATGCAAATTAGTCAATCTAGCAACAGCAGTGACGTGCACATGATACTTAAGTTGTAACATTCTTATATTTCATCAACACAACACCTAAATCAGAATAGGAAGCATCACAATATACAGTAGAATATTTACCGTGAACCGGTAATACTAGAATGGCCTGGGTTGTCAAGAGACTCTTAAGCTTTTGAATGATCTCTTTACACTTTTTTGTCCTTTCGAATGATACCTTCTTCCTAGTAAAATTAGTCAAATGAGTGTAATGGAGGAAGAATTCTTTACAAATCAACGATCACAGCAAGCGAGTTCCACAAAACTCCTATCTTCAATCACAGAACTAGGCTGGACCCAATTTTTAACTGACTCAATCTTTTAGGATCCACCATTACCCTTTTTTCTGAAAATACATGCCCAAAAAATGCGACCAATTTCATCCAAAATTCACATTACAAATATTTAGGATATAACATTTGCTTCCAAAGAACACCCAAAATAGTACAAAGATTGTTAGCATGCTCTTCTTCACTTTTGGAATAAACCAAAATATCATCAATAAAGACTACAACAATAGAATCATAAAATGGTTTGAACACCCCATTCATCAAACTCATGGAAGTTGTAGGCGCATTTGTCAACCCAAATGACATAACCAAAAACTCATAGTGCCCATAACAAGTTCCAAACGTCGTCTTAGGTAAATCTTAAGGCCTAATTTTCAATTGATGGTAACCCGATCTCAAATCAATCTTAGAGAAAACCGTTGTCCCTTGCAATTGGTCAAAGATATCATCTATCTGAGGCAAAGGATATTAATTTAGAATAGTGACTCTATTTAATTGCCTGTAATCAATACACATTTTTATACTACCAGCCTTCTTCTTAACAAACAACACTGGAGAACCCAAAGGGGAAGAACTAGGACGAATAAATCCCTTAGCAAGAAGCTCTTGGATTTGACCCTTCAACTCTCATAATTCTTCCAGGGCGATGCGATATGGAGGGATAGAAATGGGGCACGTACTAGGGTCCAAATCAATACAATATATACATACATATATATATATATATATATATATATATATA
>NC_028645.1:38259869-38371371 GCF_001406875.1 Solanum pennellii | reverse complement strand
TATATATATATATATCCACATATGCATGCCATGCAAGTCACAAAGAAACACTTCGCTAAATTCATACACAACATGAATAGACTCAATGGATGGAATCTCAACATCCACATCCCTAACACGAGACAAATAATCCAAACAACCCTTTTCTCTGTTTGACTAGCCCGAACGAATGATATAATCTTAGTTTGCTTAGACTCGTACCCATTTCCCACTTTAATTTTTCCTTTCCTGGAATTTCTAGAGTTACGAAATTGGTATTACAATTAAGCACATCATAACAGGGGGATAAAAAAGTCATGTCTAACATTATGTCAAAGTCATTCATATCCAAAATCACTAAATTATCCCTTGCCTGAAATCCCATAAACAGTACAGGGCAAACACGATAAACATGGGTAATTATGACTCAATCTCCAACTGGAGTAGAAACACGAATAGGGGCATCAATAATATCGCAATTAATATCAATATCAGTGGTAAATCTCACAGATAAATACAAATAAGTAGAACCCAAATAAAATAACTTATTAGTCATCCAGTCACAAACAAGAATAGTACTTGTGCTCACTGCGTAACACACCTTTGCCACATTCTTTCCTGGAAAAGCATAACATTGAGCTCTTTAATCTTAGCGAGCTACTTCAACGCCTGGTTGCGCCTTACCTATACCTATTCTACAATTTTGTCTACCTCTACGCCCTCATTGATTACCTCCTTACCCACCTTGTGCACGTCCTCTACATTTATTACCATTCCCCGCGGGTACCACTACTCTAGAAGGTTGTTGCATGGACTCAATCACGGGTGGATGGGGACAATATTTCCTCATATGCCCAGGTTCTCAATAATTCTAGCAAGTAGGATAAAAGAATGGTCTTGTGTCGTCGAATAAGTGACTCCATGGTTATGCTGAAAACTATATAATGGAGTTCCCGAGTAGTATCCTATAGAATCGGCATTGTGGACTAAATTGGCTTGGCTTCAAGCATTGGTCGACTGGATCCTCTAGCATAAGAGCCCTTAAAATTACAGTAATTCTTAGCTCTCTTAGCCAACGTCGTATCCTGACCATCTCGCCTTACCTCCTACACCTTCTTAAGATAATCAATCACTTCATTAAAGTTCCTTCCTTCATATGCCATATGGGTAGATAATACTTGCAACTTAGATTTAATCTACTAATGAATAACCTGATCATATACTTCTTCATAGTCACCAACTCCGTCAGATATCTAAATAAAGCCTGGAACATGGTCTCATAAGAAGCAACAAACATGACACCTTGCTCTAAGGCCATAAATTCATCCTTCATATGATCCCTCAAAGTTCTATGTACGTACTTTTATAGAAACAAAGCATGAAATTGAGTCCAAGTAAGTGGCAGTAAAGTAGAAGATCTCTAATCCATATAAGCTCTTCACCATTGCTTAGCCTCACCTTGAAATTGAAAATACATGAACTTAAACCCATGTTGGTGAACAATACCTATTTTATGCAGCCTCTCATAACAATCTAAGATAAACTCATAAGCATCTTCAGTTTCAGAACCCAAAATACCGCAGGCTTAAGCTTCAAAAACTTGGTCAACATATCATGCTCATTACCGATCATAATGGAACCCAACAAAGGACTGAAGAACGCATCAGTACCTAAATTTCCACCCTTGTTGGGATAAGTGCTAGTAGCATGAGGATTAGAATGAACTTGAGTCGATGGAAGCACAATATGACCTCATAACATTTTCAAGAACGACATGATCTCTGCTGTGCTCACACAGGATCAAAGAGAGGACCAACTGTAGTCTCTACTGTCGCATTTTCCTCGTGTCACTTTTCTCAAACCTCAATATCCTCTTCTATCTTCTCATTATGAACTGGTAGTGCCTTATTTAGGGGGACAATTTTAATCTATACCACACTCCCAATAGGCACCACTTTTTGACGATCTCTTCCTCTAGATCTTCCTCTACCCCTGCCTTGGTCTCGACTGCGGCCTCTTGCTGCAGGTTCCTTAACTAAAGCACTGACATGACCCGCAGTACAAACATAATCAAATCTTGTGTCAACCATCTCCGAACACAAGAGTGAAAGAGATTATATACCAATTTGTATCGACCAGATACCAATTGGACCAAAGTTGTAGAACGAAAGGATAGATGAGAAAAATATAGAGATTTCCTATAGTCCTATACCCTCTCAAAGAAAAGTAAAGGTGTCCCGGCATCGTTCTGCCACTCTATTAGAATCATTTTGGTACATTGACCCAGACCGTCGTGATTGGCACCAAGTAACAACCATGTGGGAGAACCACTATTACAACACAAATTAAAGCAATTAGTCTAAAAAATAAGGCTATTAAGTTACGGAAGGAAGTCAAATAAACTAAGTAAGAAGTTTCCATAAACTTCAACAAGTATACAAAAGAACTAGCTAAACAAATGTGGAAGTAAATAACCTAGAACATGAAATTCAATGTACCAAAATTATTGAACGATAACAAAGTAAAAAACAAGAAGTGATGCAACCCTCCAATCTAATGAACTATTAACTACCTAAAACAAATATCGAAGTCCAGAAATGGTGGACATAGACGAAAGAGAATTCCATTGAAGCCTGAAAGATGCTATCTCACCATTGAATTAAGTTTGACGATCAAAGATCTTCTAAGTGAGGTATATCAATAGCTTCTAGAAGATGCCATTTACATAACAAAAATAAGAGCAAGGGCAGAATCAGTACACAACCACCTTGTACTGGTAGGGTCACGCGGTTGTCCTACTAATTGCAACATAATCAAGTTAATAACAACAATATAATCCTGCAACATATCAAACATATACATTATTGAATATCACATGCTTCAATAATTACACATTTAGCACAAGTAGTTGATCCACTCACGGAACCCAAACCCAAACTGTTAGTGTATCAAAACATGGCACCTGATCCCATAGTTATGCCGGAATTTTGGAATGCGATCCCATTTTATGTCGGAACATGGCAATCTTATCCAATAAATTATGCCAGCATGTGGCCATCTAATCCATCACACCACAATAAAAAACACAATTATATTTTCAAGACATACATTCAAGAGTGATTCATGAAATATATTCATTCATATATCTCATAAAAATAAGTGTGATTCAAAGATGCAACATTTGCATACAAGCATGCATCATAACCAAGCAACAACAAGAATAAATCACACAATAGTAGAATCACTACCATCACCTTCCTCGAAAAAAGCTTGAAACACTAAGAAACTTTATCCTTCCCTTTCCGCATTCGTTCTACTTGTTCTTAGTATTTAAACAATCAATATAATAGGATCAATAAATAATCATTAATTACCAGAATTACTAACAATTCTATGAACCTTAGATCAAAACCATGATCAAAATTAATTAAATTTAGGGTTCTTTCCGCCATAAAACCTGTAACAAAACCGTTCCCCGTATTCTTAACCCATTCCATTATGTTTTACGGATTGAAAAATGGATTTTGGGAGTGAAAATCTCACCGTTATCCTTAATAATGGTGAAAAAAGTAGAAGTAGTCTAGGGTTCGTTACTTAGTTCAAAATTTTGAAAAATGCATAATGAGGTCGTTTAGGAGTTTATTAAAGAACTTGATTCGCGTCCTAACTACCACAACGACAGGAAATCCTACCAGGGCGGGATTCTCAAACCAGTAACAAATCTCAAGAAATTTAAAATACCCATTTCAAAACACACCTCTTACCCACGATGCTAAACTAATACCCTTCACAATAAGATCGATTTCCCAAGATCTACCAACAAAAATTTAAATTTCGTAAACTCATACGGATTTCTTAACGAGTCAAGTAACACCCCGTATAATCAAATTCATAATTGTATCATCTGATTGGTACCATATTTTTCTACACTATGATGACTCCGATTACTCTAAATCAGAACAAGGTTGGGGAAAATCTAAATATTACGAAAAAGTTTTTCAGCCCAAAGTTTTTTCCCGTTGGCTTCTCTATAACAACGGAACCCGATCGATAAAGTTTGTTATTAAAATATTAACTACTTTTATATGTAGTCTTCTTTAATTTTCCCTACATCACTCCCAATACTTAAGCTAGTTCTTTCCTTATGTATAGTAACATTTCTCCCACTACTTAAATTCAATGGAACATCAATTCTGACATACCGTTCATGAGAGTCTGATTTTATAACTAACTTAGTTGTTATTTTCTTTCAGTCCCTATAAAACAAGTGTACTTCTATGAACATGGATTACTTAATAGTCCTTTTTTGGAAATCTGGCAGTAATCTTAACAATTGCCTATTTTCTTTAGGACAGTCAAATAAACATTCTTTCACTTTTTGGATATTCAATTCACACACACATTTCATTACTGATTTGAAAGAATTGAGTTCTTAGTGATATGTAATTTTTAGAACACATCCAAACAAAAAGAAAAACCAACAACGAAATAAGTCAATCATTAATCTTATCAATTTCACAAGAGTCGATTGCTTTTCTTTTTTACACCAATCTACTATAGAGGGTCTGGTGTAGACAATTGAAATGCAATTATTCTATTAGAGAAATGAGTCACATAGGCATACATCACTATAATCATATTAGAGTGGCTTCATATATTTTGCATGATGCAGTTTTCATTTGTCTTAAAGTATTTTGAGGGCGGAATGACATCGGAGACCCCTGTATTTGGCTTCGTTTATCAGTTGAACCCTTCTACTCATCACTTTGCCAAATGAACCCATAAACTCAATTAAACTCTAATTTCTAAGCCCCTCTTACCATTGACCGAGCTTATCTGGCATTAAAATGGTTGAGTTGGAAAAATGTGACACCATACACGTTTTAAAGAAAGTGAATGCAATATTTTTATTTAAAAATTATTAAAATTATAAGACAAAATAATAATTAAAAATAAATTTAAATAATGTCAAAACCTTTGTTCTTCATCCCCACCCCCTCTTTTTATGTTCTTCTTCAGCCCAAGGACCTCACTCCACCCCACCCCCACCCCTATTCCTTCTCTCTTCTTGTTCAGTCGCACCCATCCTTATTCTCTTCTTCTTCAGCCCTATCCCCACCCTTTTTATCTTCTTCTTCCGCCCTCACGCCCACCCACCCTTCCCCTACCAATTTTGTATTTTCCTTCTTTCAAATACACCCCATCACCATAATCATCAAATATAAAGTTAAAAAAGCTTTTGCAAGAAAACATATCATTCACCATTTTTATAAATTTAAGATGTATTACCTAAATTACTAATTAATATATTTTTTTCAACTTTAAGTTTTCTTGATTTTTTTTATCAAATCAAAATAAATAGAACATAAAGCATGTGCAAAAGCTAATTATAATCTATTATATTTATGATTGAAAAACTATTGAGAGTAAAATACGAAGAAAAATGAAAATGTTGGTTCTTGTTTTATTTTTGATGGAGGTTAAGGGTGGAAGAGCACAAAGAAGATGAGGTAGGAAAGGGAAAGAGAGAGAAAATTACACTTTTTAGTTTTTAAATTTGATTTATGATGTGTCATTGGAAATAATAATAATAATAATAATAATAATAATAATAATAATAATAATAATAGTAATAATAATAATGGTGTATCACTAAAAATGACGTGGCGTTTGATGTGTAAAAAGAATGTATTACACATACACATTAGATGGGAAAGGGGTTTAAAATATTGGGTTTGAATGAGTTTAAAGGTTCATTTGGCAAAGTGATGAGTAGAGGATTCAACTGAAAAACGGAGTTAAGTACAAGGGTCTCCCAGTCCTTCCGCCTATTTTATGATTATAAAGACATCCAGACTTACAAAATACCAGAAATATATATTCACATCATGAGTGACCTTCTGAAAAATTATAGAATATTCAAATTCAGCTCTTGCCTAAATGTTCATTTACAACGCAAATCAAAATAGATTAATTCTAACTTATCGCTACTTTTATTTCCTTTTAAGGAGGAATTTTCCATGAGTCATTATTCTCTCGAAACAAGACTCACGTGTTGGTAATGACTTCACTTTCAATGAAACATTATGTCCATTCGTCAACCATCCTTGAAGTTCTATTTGAAAGACATGATTTTGACGCTAGTGTAAAGATAAGTTTCATTCAATTTAAAAGATATTTTCACTTATCATATAGACTAATAATCAATTCATGAGAAAAATTTTCATGCATCAATATACACAAGGACATAATATATTTATGAAAATCAAAAGAGTTGCAAAAAAATATATTAAGTTCCCATCTCTTATTTAGTAGGAGAATAAAAATAATTTCATCCAATCATGAACATGTATAATGCAATTTTTTTGAGTACTTATGTTATCTTTGTCCAAATGAATTCTTGAGTACTATTAAGTGAGTCCATTAAGTCTATTAAGATATAATACATTAAATAGATCCTAATATGTCAATTAATCCTAAAAAGAAAAATTCAGGAGTCATTATATATATGTATTCATGCATCTCGAATAGTCAATAAATGAGATTGGAGAACTACTTATGCAATACACATGTACTATGACAAATATTCATTCCATGAACATATACAAATCTAACTCAAATGGAGAGTCTAGTGTTTGTTTGAGTCAAGTGAAAATCACCCTAGTTACATTGATTCAATCATTTTTCACTTAGTTTAGGAGAGTTAATATAGATTATCAAAATTAGCGATTAAATACATAGTGACTTGTATCAATTTCAATAGATATGGAGGAAGGTCTAAGCCAGCACATGAAACTAACCCTTCACTACTATTTCATCTCTGTAATCAAGGGAGGGATCCCTATGACAAAATATGACCAGAAACTCATATAACAATCAAGAAAGAAATATTCCTTACTAGGTTCGTCTTAAGAATTTACCAAATGTCAAATCAATCAGAGTTCTTTTTTCGAGTTTTAAAACTATGATCAATTTGGTTAAAACATTATTTGGTCAAGGTAGAATTAAATTTATTTTTTGTTCGAAAATTCTTATCACATGGCAATATTTGTTAAATAGATACACGAATGAAGAACAAACAATAAAATTAATAAAACTATTTACATTATCTGAATAATATATTTCAAAAAGAAGCATTTTTATGTATACATAGAACATTAAAATTTAAAACACATCTCATGGATATGCATAAATCTTGAACGATACATTTTGGTGAAAAAAAACTACTCAAAATATATATATATATATATATATATATATATATATATACTAAAATATTTATTGAACAGGAAGAAAAAAAATTAATTGACGTGAATAGTGACGGCCCAACTTGTCACGACCCAATTTCTCGAGCCATGAAGGCACCTACTATAACCCATCAGTAGGTAAGCCAAACCACAACCCAGAACCACACATAATGGGTGTGAGGGTAGAAACTAAACAAGACTAAGAAAAATTACTATAACAACATAAGAAAACCAAAACATAAATAGAATAAAGGATCCCTCCCAGAGCCTGGAAGTCACTAATACAGAGCTACCAACAAAACGAGTACAAGTCCCAACAGTGGACCACCGAAACTAGACTATCTCGAAAAGTAAAAGACAAGTCTTTATATAAACAGATGGAGACTGAAATAGTACAAAACGTTGTGTGCTCACCCCTGTCTCCAGACCAGAAATGCTCCAAACTCGATCAACGCTGACTACTGGTGCTCGGACCTGCATCACGAAAATAGATGCAGTGCGTAGCATGAGTACCAAATAACAGGTACCCAGTAGGCATCATAGGCCGACTGAACTAGAAAAGTAAACCACTATGAAAAGACGGAATCACAAAACTAGAGGTCAAGAACAGAAGGCTAAGTAACACAATAATGCACACGAGTGTATAATGATCTAACTAAATTAATATAAATAAGCTAACTACACCTATCTGGACCCACCATAAGCCCAGAAGGTACACTCGTGCACAAGTTTAAATAAAAACCCGAACGGACCCCCATAAGCCCGACGAGTACACAAAATAACTATAACTTAAGGAGAATAGAACTCGAGGCCTAAGAACACCGAACCAAAAAGTAGAATCTGACGGTACGGAGGTCGGGCCTTGAACCGGACGCTCACCAGAATTACACAAGTAGCCAATTGCAAAATATATGTAACTGAGGCCGGACCTCTAACCGGATGCTCTACATACTTGAGGTCGGACCTCTAACCGGATGCTCTACATAAGTATGTGGATGGTCGAGGCCGGACCTTAAATCCGGATACCCGACAAAGATTTCGATATAGCTGCTGAAAGAGTCTTTATCTATCCATAATCATATAAACCCGTGGAACACCATCCAGACTTAGCTAATCAATGTAAGTCCTTAAAGCCGAATCGAACTCAACTTTGAATCACGGAGCAGAATTCATTGTCACTGACGTAACTCGAGAAGCCGTAACATCGAAGAAATAAGAGTAACTATCGCTAGAGCAAGCTCATCGTTTTTCCAAATACCAAACTATCAGACTCAAGTCTGCTACATCAGTCTACAAGGATTTAAACCGGCCGAGCGACGTCGGGGCTAAACTAAGTCCTACCGACTTTGAATCATGCATTTCTAAGGAAAACCCTAGTCAAACCTAAACTAAGGCCCAACATACTTCTAATAACCAGTATTCAAACATACAAGTAATTCATATAGCGAAGAAGGTCAATTAATAACAATAAACATGCTCACAGTTACCCGATAATTCTCAGAAAAAGGCCGAAAATATGATTTTTAACACCTATGCATGATCCAATAACTACCCAACCCAAATCCCAACTAATCAACATGAATTCACATGTTCGAGTTCAATCTAAGAAGAGAAACCGTAGCCTACCTGAACGCAGATCACGCGTGCTCCAAAATTCACTCCCCGGATCTTTTACTTTCTAAAAGGCCTCGAAACGTTGATACACTATCAGAAATAGAGTCATAACGTTATTACGGTCATTTAAACACTAAAATCGCAGGAAACGGAGACGGGTCAATTTCGCTGTCAAAATGGAAAAAGTGGGATCCGGCTTGAGAAATCCAGAATTAACCCCAAATAAAAGTCCTAAATAACTCTCGGAACTTGTATACCATAATGGAACACGATTCAGGAGTCAAGACAGTCCCAACATGAACATGCAACAAAAAAACCCAAATTCTAAGCTAAAAATCAGCAACAATGGCAGCAGCTACTTACAAGATTTTACCAAAAATGAAGGTCCAACAGACAAAACCAATCACACCACGACGATCCTCACGAAAAACCCCACAAAATAGGATCTTGAATCACTAGATTCGGACCTAAAATGGCCAAGAAATCACCTTCTGAAATTTCCCAAAACTTGTGCTCGAAAATGAACTATGACAGCAATTAAAACCCGAAATTTACCTCAAATCGGGTCCCCAAATCAGATTCGAAGCTCACCAATGCGTTGCCCTCGAAAAATCTCACAACTTAGCCTTTTGAATCGCCCAATTTGGAGTTGTATAGCTCAAAATATCGAATTTTCAAAGTAAGACACAAAGGCTGAAAGTTGGGTTTTTATAAGGACGAATCTGGTCGTTAAAACCCCAATTTTTGGTCGTTAAAACTCCAATTTCTGGTCGTTAAAGGGCTGCACCAGATTTCAGATTTGCCTACTTTCTTTAAAGTCTCCGACGGGTGCTCGGAATCCGTTCGGAACCTGATAAAAATAAAACAGATATGCTACCGTACTAGAGTCGACATTCCGGACTCAAAGGCGCAGTCGAAATTTTCATCAGAGGTCATCTCGATAAAAATGTGGGTCCCACTTCCATTGGCCATTTTAAGTCAAAAACCACAAAAGGGCTCGGAAAAATATCAAAAACCTCAAAACCCGAAAGAAGGGTCAAACTAGACCAAACTCGACATTCTGGAGCTAACCGCGCTGACGGAATTCTCATCCGAGCACGTTTACTTAGAATGTTAACTAAAGTCAAACTTAGCCTTTAAACTTAAAGTTAAAACGCCTAATCACACCAACTCACACTGAAAACGTTGGGAGTCATGTCGACAATGCTACTAGACTAAAATGACCCTTCCGGAACTGATGGAATCATCAGAATTAGATTCTGATGTCATCTTCTTGAACTTTTGATCGAAAATGATCGTTCAAGGTTCATAAGCTCCAAAAATACTAAAGCTCACACAATAACCAAACGAATGACCAGGTGACCGATCTGTCAGTCCCAGCAAGTCATAAATGACTTCGAATCGCTATAGGAACGTTCTAAACGATGCACAGAAGATAAAACACTAAAAATGACAAGAAGGGTCATTACAATATCCACTACTGCCACTTTATAAGTTTTTAAATCACCAGTCAATCAAGAGCAAATATCATAAGTTAAAAATAGTTCACCATCCGTGCAATGATAATTTTTTCATCAACAACCTCTGCGATTTCATTTCTTATGAAGCTTTTCCAATTTTATGTATTATTAAGAAACAACCCTAAAAAATTACAACTAGCCGCCGATAAAGAAAACAATTATATAGTGCAAAAGATCTTACTTTCATTATTCATTTAAAAAATTCATTAAACATTAACTTTTATATTATTTGATGAAAAATTTTCAATTTGAGTTCCATTAGTTTAAAATATAAACTACTTAGAATAATAATTAGGACTAGTGTTTGATGTTTTTGTCCATTCCCACGTGAATGTGAAAAGCTGTCGCCAACATATTTTGCCCACTTGATCTTCTCACAATTTAAGAACATATGTACATTAGCCAACGAATCTACAAACTTCAAGTTTTAGATGATTTGTTTTGTGATAAAATTATATTTACCAAATACGAATCATACATAAAATTGCACTTATATATATTTTGTGTTATCTATAAAGATGTAAGTGTGAATCTTAATGCCAATTGTTGGAAAATCATATGCAAAGCTGAAGCATACAAGAATCGCACAACTTACATGAATAATAGACAATATATTCTAGAACAAATACCATCATTTTGGAGCACATAAGCCATAAAATTGCATTTCATAATAACCTCTTGAAGCGTGAACTAATACCTTCCAAATTTTAGAGCACATAAGCCATAAAATTGCATTTCATAATAACCTCTTGAAGCGTGGACAAATACCTTCCAAAAAATCAACAAGCTAGTCCACAAGTTAGAACCTTCATGTGAATCCACAAGGCAGTCGACAAACTGAACCATAGTTCTACAGTCTTCTACAATCATCCCAAGTTATTAACTTCTGTACTCTCTCAATACTTTGGTGGACAATTATTTTAAAGAAAACTTATCACCTTTCAAGGGTTAGAAGAATCCATATTAATAGATATTTCTTCCTAGTTCTTGGAGAAGGAAACGGAATACCATGTCTTTTTTTAGAATAGAAAGACATGTACATCTCCCTTTCCTTAAAAAAGAAAAGGACATGTCCTTCTACCTTTCCTTGAAATAGAAAAAGTGATATACTTCTCTCTTTCCATAAATAGGGAAAGATATATACGTACTTCTCTCTTTCCTTATAAAGAGAAAGAAACATACTTTTCCCTTTTCTCTTTAGAATAGATTCTGAGTTCTACTTAAATATGAGCAAAAAAGGGATCACTTAATTAATTAATGAGGCTTCCTATTATTAAAATAAAACCAATAATTAATATGAATTATTCTTACCATAATTAATTACAAATTATTCCACTAGAAATTCGTAATTGCACTCCTCTATTCATATTTTGAATACCCCATTAAACACATATATATATCCCCATGTTGAAATTATAGATACTAATCAATAAATTAAATTAGTGTCAAACTAAATTCAATGATCGATTTCCTTTAGAGCATTGTTTAACTTATTTCATATGCTGGATTCATAAATCCACTTCAAAGGTTTGAGACGATATAAACTTTTAATCTGTCAAGAAGGCATATCATCGATCTCTGTATTGAGACATGAACTCCCTCAACTAACTTATTCTTTCACCAATATATATTATCATCATCCAATATGCTAGGAATATTGACCCATCTTAGAATATCACCTTTTAATAAACCAAAACGGTACTTAATATATACATATCATAATAGTTATATATCAAGATGAATTATATAAGTACATTTAATAACTTATATAATTTGCTTTTGTCAGCCAGTCTAAAGAAATTAAACTATCTCTACTTTGTCCCATTCAATACATAAAATATGCACTAGCACAAAAAGTTTGACTATACCATTCCCATTATCAATATAAACTACTTATAATATTGTACTAAAATCATACCGATGAAATAGTCAATTTTCATCTTAGATTGTGAACAAAACAATTTATTCTTATAAGAACCTAAGACTTAATCCTCTATGTATAAGCGTAAATTATATACAATAAATCATATCAATATACGTATATAGACACCATAAATGAATATATGATCTATTAAAAATGAATAAAATAATTATTCTACAATAATTAATATATCTAAACACGTGGTTAATAGTACATATCCCAACAATCTTTCACTTAGACTATTCATAATCATGATTTTTATAATGTACCATATCTAAATACATGATTAAATGATATACCTTAACAATTTCCCACTAAGATATATAACGTTAAAAATTGTCAGTATATTATTTCTAAAATTTATTTAAGGTATATACCCTAACATAAACACCATATATGGCTTAAAAATTGGTCAATTGTTTAAATCCTCCTTGTCTTAAACTAAGCGAACATTTGTCTTTAATTGTGAACCTAGCATACCCATTTATGTCCAACTAATTTTTACTGACATAAAAATATGACAGTTTGTTACGACCAGAGAGCAACCCCTAGTTGTAATCGGCGTATTCGACCTCTAGGAGTAGAACGGAATTTAAACTTTTTCACAATAAAATCTATAAGGAAACTCTTTTATAAAAGGAAAGAAGAATTATCTTCACAAGCCATCCTAGACACATCTCATTATCAAAGGGTCACAACCCTTATATTGAAAGAGAGATACAAGACTTATACAAAGTCTGTAATGGAAGAAAACTAGAAATAACATCCATGTCATCGAACATATGAGGACATACCTAAATCTTGAGAAAACAATCTAAGTCACAAGCTTCAACTCTAGCGATACTTTCCACCACCTACACTTGTTGAAATAGAGAAAAATATGGAATTAGTACAATTAAGAACTAATTATGGCAATCATGAAAAAATATGCTTTAAGGAGGACATTTTAGTTGAAATATAATTTTCATGCTATTTGGTCGAAGCTTCATGAACCAAATGTAAAAGACATCATACAAGTCAATTATCAATATACAAGGTAATATTACCATAACACCTAAGTGTTGGCCATATTCATGAAGTAACCCATTTAACCAATCAAACCCACATTCCAAGGTTATCCAAACACCTACTTAAAGTAAGACATGAAGAGACCGCCGATATAACCTCTTTAATACACACTACGCGTTCCTTAAGACTACAAAGATAAGTGAATTTCCTTTTTTAACACAACTCCACAAGTCAACATTCATTATTAGAGATACTAGAGGAGACATTAATGCATTTAAGGAGTACACATAAGGGCCATCCCTTAGGACAACTCTTACACTAGTGCAATGTGAAAGTAGCATCCCATTATATTACTCCCACATATTGCTCCTTTAGAACAACCTTAGACTAGGCACATCACATTAAGAAAGTCACATAACCTTAATTAACATTAGACATAAGACCAACATGCTTCAGTAATAATTAGACATACAATCAACTTATTTCATTAACATCATATCAAAACTTATTCATTCAGTAACATTATAAGGACACACACGGACTCCCTTTCAAATGACTTCTTGTGCAATGCATAGATGGCGCCCCATTCCAACACTTACCCTAAGTAGTACACCCTTAGAAAGACCTAGTTCATTACATTCTTTTGAAAGGGTGAGCTTTAACTTACATATACCACGAGAGCTTAACATGGAATCCCGGTATTAATCTCTACCAAATGAAGGATCCCCACTTGCCTAAAGGTAGGGTCATTCTTTTAGTCTACCTTGAAAATCACTATATAGTACTATGTAGGCACATAATTAAGGGATATGGAGATTTCTTTTAGATACTACACCTCTACTTACGTAGAGTACCCATCTAACGAGGTTGTTTTTAGATACTACACCTCTACTCATGGAGAGTATCCACCCCATTTAATATACTCTTGGTGCTAAGTATTAACCCCCACAGAGTATTTGACTTTCATTCAATTCATTAACTATAGGTTAAGGGATTGCTACTAAGTACTCTACCTCTACTCACAATAAAGTGTCCATACCAACACCCCTCATTCATTAATTAGACTTCTATTGAGAAAATATTTCAATAGACCCACATACACTACATTTTCATTAGCTTCAGTCATTCTTACATGTGCGTGTATATGTGACAAAGCTTTTCATATAACCACGATCATTCATGACATTGTCTTCTAGACACAATCATACTACCTTTATCATAATCCACAAACATACTCCACATTCACATTATACTTCAATAGTCAAACTATATTCAAACATCACATGTATAACTTCATAAAACATCCATATACACATGAATTACAACAATACTTTACTTAGAAAAAACTATAGTCATGAAACCCACTTCTTCAGCCAATTTAGGAGATTTAGACAAGACACGGGTTCTTCAAGGAATTCCATTAAAATCATCTAAAAAACCTTGATCCAACATTATTACATCAATATCGTGACTTAGAAAACATTTTAAGAATGAACCCATGCATAGAATAAAATTGGAAAAATTGTTCATTAATACACCTTCGAAAACCTTTGAATTGGACTTCTCGAATGAGAGGTCATTCAAGAATGAAGGATCACCATCCCTTAGTATTTGGAATCCCACGAAAATTGAAGAATAAATCACTTGAAGCCCCTTCTCCTAGCTTGAGTTTTACCTAGACCTTCGGTGGTGTTCTTGAGAGAATCTATTTGGAAGGGAAGGATTTAGTTTTGAAGAATGAATTATAATTTGGGGTTTCAATGTTTTAACTAAAATAAAATACCCTAAAATAGGTAAAATAACTGTCCACCATTTCATTAAAACATGGGTTGAATTTATTAATTCACCCCTTAAATGGCTGAGCCACTTGACATCTTGCAGGCAGTGGCTCACGACCACAACCTATGGACCGTAGTTGCTTTGATGCCACCATCCTGCATCTCCATGGAATGGGACTAGGGCTCATTAAAATAAGGTATAAGCTCCCACGACTGTGTAGATACACGCCCCACACATACGGGGCGTCACCCAATTAATGGGCCATCGTTTGTTGTCGTTGGTCAAGCTTCCATGACAACTTCTTGACCAATGTTTGGGTCTTTTTTCTGACACCCTTCAGATGGTCCTTGGAGGAGTTGTACCCAAATTTTTTGACCCTAAACACGACCATGTAGATGCTATGGTAACCTCCCATCATTTTAGACTCCAAACATACACCAAAACACATACAATATGCAAGACCACACTAGCACACAAAAGACTAGTTTACGAACATCTTGGTCATTCCATGACGTTTGAATTCAAAACCACTTAAAATTTACCTTGGATACTATTTCTCAATAATTTATCAAGTTATTAAATCAAGAATGTGACGCTCTAGTTTCTCCTAGTTCACTTTGAGGGTGTTCCAATACTCCCCTACTTGGAAAATATCCGTCCTCGAATGAACCTGAAACACTTTCAAGGACTAAATGAATCAACTAGAAGAGCACAACACATATCATCATAAATACAACTTCATAGTTAATGCACCAAACATAGAAGGAACACCAACTTCACATCATCACATACACTTAGCACCACAACCAAATTTGGAACTATCTCCACAATTCATAGTGCACACACACTCATTCCTCCTTGACGGAGGTTCATGAATTACACTAACTTTTTCTCCCTCAACTCTAAGAGGAAAAATCTATCAAGAAAGGTTATCTTAAATACTCCCCAATCTACCAGGCCCGTACTTAAAGGTATCTCATCCCTTCATTTCTCAAACCACACTTGTGCAATATCTTTTAGTTCGTAGGAGGCTAGTTTTGCTTTTCCCTAGAATTTACTCCCATAGACTCGACCACCTTAAACTCCTCATTGATCATCGTCCACCTTAGTTACATGAAAAGTAGGAGTATTCATCCTCATAAAATCCTGGATGCAAGAAACCGAAGTACTTGCATTAGGGTTCATTCAAACTCCTCGATTAGTTTGGGTCATCTTGCATGAGCTTGAGAAGTGATGACTTGATCTTGCGTTGTCATGATTTGGGTCAAAGCTTGTAAGGCAACCATTATCTCTACATAAGACATATCCCCTTGCCAATGGACGCTTGTGGACCTTGGCGCACTTCAGGGGGGACCTTCTTATTCACATTCTCATCTTGAGACCTCCTTACACTAGCGCCTCTCATATTCATGACCTAATATCACAAGAATATGATTAGGAACTCATTGACATACACTTTAAGTCACTACTTCAAGAATATCAAGGAAGTGTAACTTCTATCATCCTGTAGCCTCTCTCGCTCATAGATGTGTAACAAGTCACACTAATGAACAAAAATCTACTAGACATGGCTTGTCAGACTTTGAAACGTAAGGAGCATTTCATAACCCAGCTCTAATACCAAGTTTGTTACGACCTGAGAGCATCCCTAGTCGTAAGAAACGTATTCGACTTAGAAGAGGTCTAATGCAAAAGTCTTAGTATTCATTCATCACATAGGTATGAAAAGTAGCGCGGAATTTATACTTTATATGATAAATTCAATAAGGAAACTCTTTTAAAAATGTAAAAGAAATAAGTCTCTTCACAAGCCATCTTAGACAGACCTTTTTATCATACGGTATCAACCCTTTCATTGAAAGAGAGATATAAGTCTTATACAATGTCTTTAATGAAAGAAAAATAGAAATTATATCCATGTCCTCAAACAGATAAGGACATATCAAAATCTTTGAGAGAACAATCTAAGTCAAAAGCTTCAAGTCTATGGACATATTTACATACACTTGTAGAAATAGAGAAAAAAATGGAATTAGTACAATTAATCACTAAGTACGACAATCATGCAAAAACATGCTTTAAAGAGGACATTTTTGTTGAAATATGATTTTCATGATACCTGGAAAAATATACATGAACCAAATGTAAAAGACATCATAAAAGTCAATCATAAATATAGAAGGTAATATTCCCATAATCCCTAAGTTTTGACCAAATTCATGGAGTAAACCATTTAAGAATTGAACCCTCTATCCAAGGTTATCCTAAGACCAATCGAAGTATGTGATGAAGTGACATCTTATACAACCTCTTCAATACACACCTACATGTTCCTTAATATTACCAAAGATAAGGACAATTCATTTTCCAACACAATTCGACAAGTCAATATATATTGCTAGAGATACTAGAGGAGACATTCATGCATTTAATGAATTCACATAATGACCATGCCTTAGGATAACTTTAAGTTACACTAGTGTAATGTGAAATTAGCATCCCATTATACTACTCCCACTTAGTGCTTCTTTAAAACCACCCTAGACTAGGCAAACCACATTCGATAAGTCACACAACCTTCATTAGAATTTGACATAAGACCAACATGCTTCATTAATCATTACACATACAATCACCTTACTTCACTAACATCACATAGAAACCCATTCATTCATTAACATTATAAGTACACACCACAACTCCGTTAAAATGCCTACTTGTGCAATGCATATATGACATCTCATTCAACCACCTACCCAAAGTAGTACACCACTAGAAAGACCCAGTTCATTACATTCTTTTATGGGGTGATCTTTAACTGATATACCATGAGATGTTAACATGGAATCCAAGTATTAACCCCTACCGGATGAGGGATCACTACTTGCCTAAGGTACGGTTATTCATAGTTGAGTTCATACTATTATTCAATTTATATTAGTTTCTATTTTGTATTGGCCGATGATACCTTCTCAGTACATGTTGCCCCATACACAGCCCTACTTGTGCTTTTCTTTGCTTTCCTTTTATGGAGTGCAGCGTATGTACCAATGACTTCGAATTTCCCTCAACTCTAGACAGTCTCCAGCATATCAGGTTCAAAGGTGAGCTATCCATTCAAGCTCGTGTTGGATTTTCTCGATCATGACATGTTGTCCTATATTTTCGAACACATACCATTTTATTCTTTTGTTTTGGTGTATTTGATATTCTTAAACTTAGTATTTGGGATTAGATGACCTTGATGTGATGACTTTCAGGTTTTGGAAATGATATTTAGTAAGATTTGGAGCTTCCGCATTATGCTTGTATGGTGTAAATTTGGTTAAATTTTTTGGTTCTTCCACCTAGGAGGTTAAGTGTGGGTGCAACTCACCACTTGATGTGGGTCGTGATATTACCTGGATCTGTTCAACTCATGAATAACTACTCATTTCAATATAAAACAATTTAAAGGAAATGTGTAATATAAATAAAAACTAACTGAAAAGATGCTGAAAACTCTGAATGTACACAAGAGAAAACATGCTGAAAACTCTGAATGTACACAACAGTATTATAATCTCTGATATGTATGCAAAAATAAAAGTATCTGATGTATATGAAAATACAATAACTTCTGCGGGAGCTTCTCTAACAGACAACCATCACTAAAGAGCTATACTGATGAAACATCATTACTCTGCCCATGTTGCCCCGCCATCCTAACCTTGCAAAGGAATATGACCTGAGTTGCCTAATGGATCCACTAGTATAGTGTGAAAAGGGTTCATCTAAAAAGTATTACCCTCTTCTACACATTATGGGTACATGGTTCGCAATACCTCTAAAATGACTTAGCTGAAACCAGAGTCTTACACTTGTTTCATGAGGTTCTAAAGTCCTAAAAATTTTTATAATGAGGTAGATAGGCAGTGTCTAAAGTTTCATGAAGTTTGGAGGTCAAACCTCCAAGAACGTCCATGACGTTAGAAAGGTTTGCCTTGAAACGTCCTTTTGTGTCTTAGTGTGTTTCGTCACTTTTACGTGTTCATTTTGGATGAAATTGACTTGAGAGTCACTTAACATGTGTACGACTATATTTTGGTTGGAAACGTCCGGGTTAAACTCCCCAAGGACCCACCAAGGGGTCCTTGAGGAGGACCCATTGTGCGAGCCAAAAGCTATCAAACAAGCCTCACCTACAGATGTAAATCGACGCCTAGTAGGCTGGTCGAAGCCCCATAATTTGGTTGCTTAGGTTGACACTTAGGCTGGGGAGCATGTGCTCCTATTTTCCCAGCCTCTGACCGAAACCATGGACCAACAAGATGGTCTGTTGGTTGGGATATGGGGGCGTCAGTGATGGCCGTCGATTGGCACCTACACATTCCTGTATCTCGGCTAGCATAAGGACATTTTGGGTATTTCACATAGCCTTCCTAAGAATAGTTGGAAGGTTTATTAACGTAATTTTAGGTATTTTAAGTATCTTTATAAGTCATAAACACTTAGATGAATTCACTATTCCAAAATCAAAACCCAAAACCTCTAAAGAACTGTTTAGACCACCATTGAAGCTTGAAGGGGGCTTGGAGATTGTACGGTGACTTCTCCAGCAAATCATCTCACTTTTAGTGGCTTGGCATCAATTATTGTATGGTTTTCATCCTTGAATCTATTTTCTTCAAGGAGCCAACCTTCAAAGTGATTTTCTAAAGATTCCTCAAAAGATGAATTTCTAACTTGTAATCTAGCCATGGGTACTTGCATAAAACATTTTGAATCAGTGTATATTGATTAAATTGATGTTAATTTGATAATATTAGACTAAAAACTCTATGAACCCATTCAATTCATGAAACCCTAGTTTTGACTATTTCATGGGTGATTTGATTATGCCTCAATGCCATTGAATTCATGTGTAGTTTGATTAGGGATATTGAATTATGAAAGAATCATGCTAGAACTGTAAGTAGGCTCCTAATTTTATAAATTAATGTTATATCATCTTTGATTCTTTGTCTACCGTAATTATTGGAATAAATGGTGGCTATGGCTATTTGTAAGAGCCTTTGTATATTGAGTTGGTTGAATGGCTATGGATGGGAGTTGTGAGATTGGATTGGTGTTATATTGACCTAACTCTCTCTTTATTGTGAAGTATAAGTATTAGAAAATGATGATGTTTTTTATGGTTCAGTTATGGTGGAGGTGCTTATGTACTATACTTGTGAATAATGTGGCCTTATCAACATTACTTTATGAATTGTGAGACACTGTGTCCTCGTCGGCATTACTTTATTAACTATGTTATCATCATGTACTACTTGCATATCTAATCATTGTGAAGTTCTTGATGACTTATGTGTATACGTGAAGTCCAAGCATAAATTCTGCTATTTAATTACATATGTCTCGAGTAGTCTATACTGAAATTGATATGTGTATTACCTTATATTGAAGTCTGATGCTTCTTGTTGAATAATATTATACTTGTGATGGTTTATATTATCGATTCTTTAGTAGTGAATACGGTGACCTATAATTGAATTGGTTGTCCTATGCGTTTCTTGAAAGATATGCTATATTGTGATAAGGTGAAGTATTGGTGTGTCATGTTTGGTGGACTTGTGTCCCGTAATTGATACATATAAAATGTGAATATGGATTCCTGACTTAGTATGCTAAAGATCCTTAGTCTTTTAAGTATGATTGACATGTGACTTTGAACATAGTTAAGAAGGTCAATTATGTGGAACCTTCAACCTAGTTGGGAGGTTATGATATCCTTTAAGTTTAAAGTCGTAATGGTATCTTTCTATTGTTAATGTTGGACTTAGGGTTGATTGGATGGAACGACATGAATCATTCTTAGGAAAGTCATTGAGCTATCCTCTTATCCATTGTAGGTAGCCTTAGCGGACCCTCTTTGGTAAGGTGTAATGTAATTTTGTTATGAACTAGATATGGAACCTCTTCATATGCTCCTTCATTTAAAATATTCTATGAGAAAAAAGGATAGCACGGAGTGAATATGCTTGGGAAGTTTCTCTAACTAAGATAATCTTACAGAATAAAGAAACACTCTATATTACTTAATCATGTGCCTACATGGGATGTGTCCTCGTTCTACCATTGGCATGTAGAACAACCCTCCATCGAAGTAAAGTTTCATGACCCTAGATTCCATGCGTAGCTAGTATGATCTATATCGGTTATTCCTAGTGTTGGATAAGTTCTATGATGTTTAGGTAGTAGAATGGGACTCTATCTAGACATTGCACGGTTAGGCTTGGAAGGTGTTAGTGTTTTAGTCCGTAGGTCTTCTCCAAGACCATTGTGTGTATGTCCTTAATTGTTGAGTGTCTCTTAAATGCAGTAATGATGATAATGACTTGAGTTAAAAGCATGTTAATGAATAAGTGCTTATTTAGAGTAGCTTTAAGGATAACCTATTTAAGGTGTGGAGGGGGTGCATGAATGGTATCTTCATGTCTTACTTAGGGATGTCTTAAGAGTAATCTAGATAGGAACGTTAATCGATGAAATAGACATAATCTAAACTTAGGTAGTCTTAAGGATTATTTAGGTAAGCTTGGTGAGGGTGCATGGGAGGTCTCTTCATGAATTTCTTAAGTAGGTCTTATGATAACCTTTGGGAGGAGAGTGTCACATTATATGCTTTTTTGTGTTACATAACTCACTTTAATGTTAGTAATTTTAGTATAAATTAGGTATTACTTGTAGTTAGTTCTAAATTTGATATTTGGTGTTTAAATATGATCCTTATTCTTTTAATATGAGTCTTTAATATAAAAGAGCATGTTTCTCATAAATGTCAGTTTCTCATGATTTTATGCATTATGACATACTTATTACATGAATTGTACTAATTCCATACATTTTTTCTATATCTAAAGTTGTAGGTGGAAGGTGAGAGGCATATTGAAGCAAATCTTGGACCTAGGACTCTTTCAAGCAAAGCTGGGTATGTCCTCACTTAATTCAAGGACATCGCTATCTTAGATTTCTTTTATTCAAAGTATTGCAATAGATGTTAGATTTCTATATTTCGATTGTATGGGTCGTGTCCATTTATTCTTCAGTCTAAGATTGGCTTATGTTGAGACTTAGTGTTTTCTATTGTTAATATGAATAACAATTTAAGATGTTATTCATGTGAAAAGTTTTAATTTCGCACTACTTTTCATACATGTATGCAATGAATGATGTCTAAGGGCTTGTACAAGACCTCAAAGAGGTCAAGTTTGCCGTATCCAAACCAAAGGTTGACCTAATTTCTGAGCTATACGTGTGGGGTGTGACATGGTTTTCATGGAGACTGGAGTTAATATGAACTCGCATCCCCACATTGGGGCTTAATACTACTCCCAAAAATATATTGGCTCTTATGTTTTTAAACATATTGATTATGTGTTTCAGATTAGTGCTCAAGACTTAGCATTATATCTCTCTTGGAAAACATAGTTTTCGGGCTTGCTTCATTTGATAAAGCTATTAATTCTGTTTGAAAGCTAGACCGCAAGTCTCTTTACTTGTTTAAATGTGAAAGTATTTGTAACTCTTAGGGATTACTTAGTCCCCTTATAACTTTTTGATAATGAACTCAACTCTTTACTCTTGCTTAACTTGTAACTTGAGCATTAAAATAAAGTTAAAATTTTTGTTAAAGACTCTTGGAAAAACATTAGGAACTCACTTTGAGTTGCTAATTAAATATTAGACTTAACTGTTAACTTCTTTAACATTGATCTTAACTTTCCTTGAATAGAAGTATGGATTCAAGGATCATGATCTCATATTTATGGACAATTTCATGATTCTTAAATGTACTTTAGAGTGTTGGAATCAACCAAGATATGTAGGTATATAACTTAGGAACTAGTACGAAAAGATAGGGAAAGAATGGGGTTTGCAGGTGACCTTGGCATTCTGAGAGGCGCGAAGCTCCAGAGCTTGATGGACAAAATCTGGTAAGAGGTGCTCTAGCTAGCGAGGCGCGCCAAGGATTGTGAGACAGAGCCTGCCCTCAGGGGCTCTTGCAGGCGCGGCGCCCCAGGGCATGTCTGATGGGATTTCCGACTTTTCTTCTTAGAATTTCAACTCTAAACCTTCTAAACATCCATGGATCTTCCCCCAAAAATTAGTATCACTAAAATTCTAGATACCCAATAGTTTAGACTCATAAAGAAGACCGAACACACGAATCAAAACAACTAAAGGCATACGAAGACTTAACCAACAAGAATTCACCAATTGTTCATCAAGAACTTCAACATTCATCATTCAATTTATCCAAAACTCGCGGAATTAAAAATATTGGTGGGTGGGTGAACGAACCCCACAAAGAAAGATCTCACATACATGAATAGGGATCACCCTTGACGAATTCCACTTAACGATTTGGCATTCTTGAATAATTGAAAATGAGCAAACTTGGCGGCGTAGGAATGATATATCCAAGGTCTTTCCAACCATATAAATAACTAGAACTAACACATCCTGAGCTAGAAGTTATGGCTATTTTAAAATGACAAAAAACTCACTTTTACACTTGGAAATTTTCCTGATTTTTTCTTAGTCTTTCCTAAAATAACTATTCTTAGTTTCTCGGTTTAATCAAGGACCCTTAGGGTGGTTCTTGAGGAGTTGTGCCCAGATGATTTGACCCTAAAAATGACTATCTAGACGCTAGGGTCACCTCCATTCATTTTAGACTCCAAATGACACACCAAAACACCTACAACATGCAAGAGCACACTAGCACACAAAAGACTAGTTTTCAAACGTCTTTGCCGTAACTTGACGTTTGACTTCAGAACAACTCAAACTTTCCCTTGGATACTATTTCTCATTAATTTATAATATAATTAAATCAAGAAACTCATGTGAATCTCTAGGTTATTCTAGTTCATTTTGAGGGAGTTTCATGATTTCAGAAAGTTCATGTTTTACTTCAGACTGCGTAATTTGACCGCGCAAATAATTATTGCATTGAACTTGAAAATATTTTTTTACTAATATCCATACATTAAAGTTAACGAGAAAATAGGTTTTTGATGAATATTAGCAATACTCCATAATTTTAATTATTTGTCATTATCACATAACCCAACAAGTTCACGTAGGCCAAAATGGGGTAGAAAATTATTTATAAAACAAGTTGTGTAGGTACTTAAGATAGTATAAGTCTGTCAATGAGATTTTGGTCATAGGTTGGGGTGTGGGTAATTATGTATTTTTCCAAAGGAAATAAAGAAGAAAATAAGAATATATATACAAATGCATTTTATAATAAAAAGAAACATTTAAGTTACATAAATTATACAATTGTGATATATGTCTTAGGAGAAAATTCAAAATTTTGCTTACATATTCAAAAAAGAAATTACGCTTGAGAATGAAAGAAATTATAACTTTTGAACTTTTATAATGAATTTCTTCAATTAATAAGTGAAAAATTTGGTATCTATGTAAAAATAGATAATATGTAAGCTTATATATAGTACTTTTAAGTTATAAAATTTTATATAGATTATCAAAATATGAATTATTGGAATTGAGTATAATAATTTTTTTCTTCACAATGAATATACATACTATAAATGTAGATGTTCAATATAACGGGAAACAATAACATTGCATAAACATAAACAAAAGAGTTTTAAACATCTACTAAAAAATAAAAACTAATATCATATGCATATATTAATGAGTGTAAAAAATATATCAGGATATGTAAAAATAAAATAAAATAGAAAGGAAAAAATTGAGTCAACTGAATGCACAATGTCTCCTTAAGAAATCTATTCCCCTCCAATACAAGAGGTTTAAGAATTATATCCTCTCAAGATGGAACAATTTAGATCACCAACTTATTAATACAAAAATAATGGTGTCAGTAAGTCACTCAACATGTGCAAAACACACGACTATTTAATTTTAGTGAAATAAAAAAATGAAGGTAAAATCTTTTTTTGCTTTAAAATGAGAGTAAATCCCTCTATTTATAGACAACAAAGGATAGTGTGAAAAAATATTTATTGTGCCTAATCAGAAAGGTTGCAACTATTTGGAAAAGTATCAACCCTTCGGAAAGTTCAAAACTTTTCATAAAGTCGCAACTCTTCATCAAAGTCAATTTTTTTAATAAAAGTCACAACTTTTGAAAGAAGTCGCAAGACTTCACTAAAGTCACAATTTTTCTTAAAAGTCGCAACTCTTCATTAAGTTCACAACTTTTTATAAAAGTCACAACTTTTGAAAAAATTCGCAACTCTTCATTAATGTTGCAACTTTTCATAAAAGTCACATCTTTTCATGAAAGAGAAATACTAGTTTTGGAAATAAATAAAATAATGAGAAAATTCTTGCTTTTGGTGGCGCCATGTAGGCGGGCCTAGACTTTTCTTTTATATAAATATATGATTTTAAGTCTAGTTCGTAAGTAAACCGTAATACACATCAACATGTTAAATACATTAATATTACAAATTTTTGTATTATATAACAAAACTGATCTTTTTACCATCTTGCCTTGTCCTAACTTACATAACCAGATTTGGAAATAATGAAGAGAAGTGAAAATTAAATATATTGTAAACATAATAGTAGGATGGAGAAACATTTTGTAGAGGTTAATTAAGACTTTATCTGCTATGCCAATAGAATAATTGGTGTACAAATGAAATCTACTCTTTGTTAAACATGATTTATGGGGTTTACATTAATTTATACACAAATAAAATAATAAGTTACATTATCCCAAATGGCACAATGACTCGAGTTTCTATATATGTATTTCAAAACATCACTCTACTTTGACAATAAGTTATTTATATATATATGCATTTATAAAAAAAAATGGAGTGTATTATTCCTTAAAAACAAGGCTCATACTTGAAGGGATTAAATATTTGTAACTCTAACATCGACATTTAAATTATATGTTGTAACATACAGAATAAAAAACTTTTAACAAGTTTAATTGTAACGACCTGTTTAGTCGTTTTGAGCAGCAGATTTTATTTCTGGAAAAACTTTGTGAGTCGACGGAACCCACGACGGACCGTCATGGGCACGACGGGCCGTCGAGGGTGTCTCGTTCCAAAAGACTTAGACTTCTGAAATTTGGGTACTGAAATCGACTCTCTGAACTTCGTAACGGAATGGCAGGACGGACCGTCGTGGGCACGACGGACCGTCACAGACCCTTTAGTGGAATTGAGTCTCTGAACTCTGTGACGGAGCAGCAGGACGGACCGTCGCAGGCGCGACGGGCCGTCACAGGCTGCGTAATCCAAGGCTGGGTCGGATTTCTGCTAAGTAATTTAAGGGGCGTTTTGGACTATTCCTGCTTTAATTATAAAGTTAGTGGGTTAATGTTAATAAGTCTAATTACTTGGGGGTTAAAAGAGGTAACCTTGAGTTAATTAGTGGGATATTATTGCCATCTTTATACTTAATTATATGCTAATTAGGGTAAAAGAAAGAGGGTTTGAATAAGAAAAAGAAAAAGAACAGAAAGAGAGGGAGAACGAGTAGAGAGAGAGAGAAACGAAGAGGACAACAAGAATTTGGGGAATTTGCTTGCTTGATCACGAATCTTCGGTGGAGGTAGGTTATGGTTTATGCTATTCGTAGTAAACTCTTAATAGCGAATGATATGTATTGGGTAGTATTGTAAACCCTTCTATATGCTTAATTGTATGCTTGTATGAATGTGATTATATAATTGTGATAAAATAAGCATGATGAAGCTATTGAATCCCAAATCTTGAAAAACCCTAATCTACTTTGTTAATGAGATTGATGATGCCTTGGTATAAAAGAAGGCTTGATGAACTAAAGTAATGGGGTTGATGATGCCTTGGTATAAAAGAAGGATTGATAAATTAATTGAATGAAATAAGGGGAGCGGGTGTCACGAACCGACACGTAGAATTAGGGGACCGGGTGTCACGAACCGACACGTAGAATTAGGGGATCGGGTGTCACGAACCGACACGTAGAATTAGGGGGACCGGGTTTCACGAACCGACACGTAGAATTAGGGGATCGGGTGTCACGAACCGACACGTAGATTTAGGGGACCGGGTGTCACGAACCGACACGTAGAATTAGGGGATCGGGTGTCACGAACCGACACGTAGAATTAGGGGATCGGGTGTCACGAACCGACACGTAGATTTAGGGGACCGGGTGTCACGAACCGACACGTAGAATTAGGGGATCGGGTGTCACGAACCGACACGTAGATTTAGGGGACCGGGTGTCACGAACCGACACGTAGAATTAGGGGATCGGGTGTCACGAACCGACACGTAGATTTAGGGGACCGGGTGTCACGAACCGACACGTAGAATTAGGGGATCGGGTGTCACGAACCGACACGTAGATTTAGGGGACCGGGTGTCACGAACCGACACGTAGAATTAGGGGATCGGGTGTCACGAACCGACACGTAGATTTAGGGGACCGGGTGTCACGAACCGACACGTAGAATTAGGGGATCGGGTGTCACGAACCGACACGTAGAATTAGGGGATCGGGTGTCACGAACCGACACGTAGAATTAGGGGATCGGGTGTCACGAACCGACACGTAGAATTAGGGGATCGGAGTGTCACGTACCGACACATAGTAGTAGGGGAGCGGAGTGTCACGTACCGACACAAGAGGAATAAAGATAAAGAATCTTGAAAGATGTTAATATACTCAATCTAATGAACCTAATTCCCAAAAGAGTATGGTATTGAGGCTTGAGTCCTCATGTGTGAACTTGGCGGTGCTTATTAATGATTATAGAACTTGTTGTTGCTACACGTTGAGTATTGTAGTTGATTTATGATATTATCTGATATATACTGTTTTCTATTTTGAGTTGGCCGATGATATCTACTCAGTACCCGTGTTTTGTACTGACCCCTACTTGTATTTGTTTTCTTTGTTATTTGTGGAGTGCAGCAAACGTACCGTCGTCTTCAACTCAACCGCAACTCTAGCCAGTCTTCATTATACCGGATTTCAGGGTGAGCTAATGCTTCTAGCTTGGACTGGATCTTCTTCCTCATGTCTTGATGCCTTGAAGTTCCGGCATGGACTAGCTTTTGTTTATTTTAGCTTCTTAGAATACTCTTAGTTTAGTAATTTGATCATAGATGTTCTTGTGGTGATGACTTCCAGATTTTGGGGAATAATAGATGTTGAATTTTAGAAGTTATTGAATTGGCTTTTTATTAATGAGTTTAAGTCTTCCGCATTACTTTCTGTTGATATTAAATTGAAATGTTAAGGTTTAGATTGGTTGGTTCGCTCACATAGGAGGGTAAGTGTGGGTGCCAGTCGCGGCTCGGTTTTGGGTCGTGACAAACTTGGTATCAGAGCATTAGGTTCGTTGGTCTCATCACACAAGAACGAGTCTAGTAGAGTCTTAAGGAACGGTAGGGGGACGCCTTTACTTTTCTTTGAGAGGCTATAGGACTTTAGGAAAATTCCATTCTTTCTTTCTTTCGTGCTATTACTTGGATCCAATTGGTATCTAGGTGATACAAATTGGTATCTGACCATCTTCACTCTATTTCGCAGATGGTTAGAACTAGAGCAACGACTACGTCAACACCAGCACCGGCGGGACAGGGTGCGTCTGAGCCAGCCACTGGGGCTGTAGCTCGAGGAAGAGCAGCGGCAAGAGGCCGTGGTAGAGGTCGTGGGAGGACGTCCTCTAGGGGAAGAGGACAAGCACCTGCCCCATCTAGTACTAGGGCGGTGACTCCTCCACCGACTGAGGAAGTAGTAAGAGAGGGTGAGGAAGGGGAAACTGAGCAAGTGCAGAATGAGGAACTACCACCCCAACCTACCCCAGAGATGATTAATCAGGTTCTTGCTTATCTTAGTGGGTTATCTGATCAAGGTCAAACACCTCCAGTGTTTTCTGCACCAGCACCTCAGGTTCCGGAAGTACAACAGGCAACTGCTGCGGCTCCCCGCATGGATGCTCCATTGGAAATAGGCACGTTTCCTCGTTTGACTACAGGGCCTATAATGACAAGCGATCAGCATGAACTTTTCAGTAAGTTCTTGAAATTGAAACCTCCAGTCTTCAAGGGTGCTGAATCTGAGGATGCCTACGATTTTCTGGTTGATTGTCATGAGTTACTACATAAGATGGGTATAGTAGAACGGTTTGGTGTTGAGTTTGTGACTTATCAGTTTCAAGGGAACGCCAAAATGTGGTGGCGGTCACATGTTGAGTGTCAACCAACAGAGGCACCACCTATGACTTGGGCGTCATTCTCTAACTTATTTATGGAGAAGTATATCCCCCGGACCTTGAGGGATAGGAGGAGAGATGAGTTCTTGAGCCTAGAGCAAGGCAGGATGACGGTCACTGCGTATGAGGCTAAGTTTCGTGCATTATCTAGGTATGCCACTCAGCTTTGCTTCAGTTCACAAGAGCGGATTCGCCGTTTTGTGAAAGGGTTGAGGTCAGATTTGCGGATTTCAGCCTTACAGGTAGCGGCTACAGCGAAATCCTTCCAAGAAGTGGTAGACTTCGTGATAGAAGTGGAGGGAGTGAAGCCAGACGACTTCACCATGGCATCGACATCTAAAAGGTTTCGAAAGGGAGGTGAGTTTAATGGTTCTTACTCTAGAGGACAGGGTTCAGGAGGTTACTCAGTCCGACCAATTCAGTCTTCGCTACAGACTGTAGTTGGGGGTCCACCGCAGACTGGTCAACACTTCTCTGAGTCTGGAGGTCATCCCCAGACTTCGTCGTTCTCACAGAGACCTAGGCTTGAGTCCAGAGAGTGTTATGAATGTGGAGAGATCGGACACGTTAGGAGGTTTTGTCCAAAACAAGGTTACAGACCCCCAACAGTTAGAGGTAGAGGTGGTCATGGAAGAGGCCGTTATTCTGGAGGGCGTGGTGGCCGAGGTAATGGTGGTCACCAAAACGGCCGGGGTGACGGACAAATTGGAGCTACTACAACACCACATGGTAGGGGCAACGGGCAGACAGGTGATAGGGCCCATTGTTACGCTTTCCCTGGGCGGTCTGAAGCGGAGACATCTGATGCTGTTATCACAGGTAATCTTTTGGTTTGTGATTGCATGGCTTCTGTATTATTTGACCCTGGCTCCACATTTTCATATGTATCTTCCTCATTTGCTACTGGTCTTAATTTACATTGTGAATTGCTTGACATGCCTATTCGTGTTTCTACTCCGGTGGGTGAGTCTGTGATAGTTGAAAAGGTATATAGGTCTTGTCTGGTGACTTTTGTGGGGAGCAATACTCGTGTAGACTTGGTTATCTTAGAAATGGTTGATTTCGATGTAATTCTGGGTATGACTTGGCTTTCTCCAAATTTTGCAATCTTAGATTGTAATGCTAAAACTGTAACGTTAGCCAAGCCTGGGACAGATCCGTTAGTGTGGGAGGGTAACTACACTTCCACTCCAGTTCGTATCATCTCCTTTCTTCGTGCTAAGAAAATGGTTAGTAAAGGGTGTTTAGCGTTCTTGGCACACCTCAGGGATGATACTACCCAAGTACCTTCGATTGAGTCGGTTTCGGTAGTTCGTGAGTTTCTGGATGTGTTCCCTGCAGACCTTCCTGGTATGCCCCCGGATAGAGATATTGACTTTTGCATTGATTTGGAACCGGGTACTCGTCCCATTTCCATACCCCCTTATAGAATGGCTCCAGCAGAGTTAAGGGAGTTAAAAGCCCAACTTCAAGAATTGTTAGGAAAAGGCTTTATTAGACCAAGTGCATCCCCTTGGGGTGCTCCTGTTTTATTTGTGAAGAAGAAAGATGGGAGTTTTCGGATGTGCATAGACTACAGGCAACTAAATAAAGTAACTGTTAAGAACAAGTATCCTCTTCCTCGCATTGATGATTTGTTCGATCAGTTACAAGGTGCTTGTGTCTTCTCTAAGATTGACTTGAGGTCTGGTTATCATCAATTGAAAATACGGGCAGCAGATGTGCCAAAGACTGCTTTTCGAACCAGGTATGGGCATTATGAATTCTTGGTAATGTCCTTTGGACTAACGAATGCCCCTGCTGCTTTCATGAGCTTGATGAACGGGATTTTTAAGCCATATCTGGATCTCTTTGTGATCGTATTTATTGATGATATACTGATATACTCCAAGAGTAAGAAGGAACATGAGGAGCATTTGAGAATTGTGTTGGAAATGTTGAGGGAGAAAAAGCTTTATGCCAAATTCTCCAAGTGTGAGTTTTGGCTAGATTCAGTGTCCTTCTTGGGGCACGTGGTTTCTAAGGATGGAGTGATGGTGGATCCTTCTAAGATCGAAGTAGTGAAGAATTGGGTAAGACCTACTAATGTGTCAGAAATAAGAAGCTTTGTTGGTTTAGCCAGTTACTACCGTCGATTTGTCAAGGGATTCTCTTCTATTGCTTCCCAATTGACGAACTTGACTAAGCAGAATGTTCCATTTGTATGGTCGGATGAATGTGAGGAAAGCTTTCAGAAACTCAAGACCTTGTTGACTACCGCACCTATCCTTACCTTGCCAGTAGAGGGTAAGAACTTCATTGTGTATTGTGATGCATCCTATTCTGGTTTGGGTGCAGTGCTAATGCAAGAGAAGAACGTAATTGCGTATGCTTCGAGGCAATTAAAGGTGCATGAACGTAATTATCCGACCCACGATTTGGAGTTGGCTGCGGTAGTGTTTGCATTAAAGCAATGGAGACACTATCTATATGGGGTTAAGTGTGAAGTCTATACGGATCATCGTAGCCTACAGTATGTCTTTACTCAGAAAGATTTGAATTTGAGACAGAGGAGATGGATGGAACTACTGAAGGATTACGATGTCACCATCTTGTATCACCCAGGAAAGGCTAATGTGGTGGCAGACGCCTTAAGTAGAAAAGCAGGGAGCATGGGTAGTCTAGCTCACTTACAAGCTTCTAGACGCCCATTGGCTAGAGAGGTTCAGACTCTGGCTAATGACCTTATGAGGTTGGAAGTAAATGAGAAGGGAGGATTTTTGGCCAGTGTGGAGGCGAGATCTTCTTTTCTTGACAAGATCAAGGGAAAACAGTTTAATGATGAGAAATTGATCCGGATCCGAGATAAAGTGTTGCGAGGAGAGGCTAAAGAAGCAACAATCGATGAGGAAGGTGTTTTGAGAATCAAGGGAAGGGTATGTGTACCCCGTGTTGATGATTTGATCAACACTATTCTGACAGAGGCTCATAGTTCAAGGTATTCTATACACCCTGGTGCAACCAAGATGTATCGTGACCTAAAGCAACACTTTTGGTGGAGTAGAATGAAGCGCGACATTGTTGATTTTGTTGCCAAATGTCCAAATTGTCAGCAAGTAAAGTATGAACACCAGAGGCCCGGAGGAACACTTCAGAGAATGCCCATTCCCGAATGGAAGTGGGAAAGGATTGCAATGGACTTCGTGGTTGGTCTTCCAAAGACATTGGGTAAGTTTGATTCCATTTGGGTAATTGTGGATAGGTTAACTAAGTCTGCTCACTTCATTCCGGTCAAGGTGACGTACAATGCAGAGAAGTTAGCCAAACTTTACATCTCAGAGATTGTTCGGTTGCATGGAGTTCCACTCTCCATCATATCAGATAGAGGTACGCAGTTTACTTCTAAGTTTTGGAGAACATTGCATGCGGAATTAGGTACTAGGTTGGACCTTAGTACTGCATTCCACCCTCAGACCGATGGACAGTCTGAGCGAACGATTCAAGTGTTGGAGGATATGCTTCGTGCATGTGTGATAGAATTTGGTGGCCATTGGGATAGCTTCTTACCCTTAGCGGAGTTTTCATACAATAATAGCTATCACTCAAGTATTGATATGGCTCCTTTTGAAGCATTGTATGGGAGGAGATGTAGGTCTCCCATTGGTTGGTTTGATGCATTTGAGGTTAGACCTTGGGGTACTGACCTTTTGAGGGATTCATTAGAGAAGGTGAAATCTATTCAAGAAAAGCTTTTAGCGGCGCAAAGTAGGCAAAAGGAATATGCAGATCGAAAGGTTAGAGACTTGGAGTTTATGGAGGGTGAGCAAGTCTTGCTGAAGGTTTCGCCCATGAAAGGGGTGATGCGGTTTGGTAAAAGAGGTAAGCTAAGCCCAAGGTATATTGGACCATTTGAGGTACTTAAGCGAGTAGGGGAGGTGGCTTATGAATTAGCCTTGCCTCCAGGGCTGTCAGGAGTGCATCCGGTATTTCATGTGTCTATGTTGAAAAGATACCATGGGGATGGAAACTACATCATTCGTTGGGATTCAGTTCTGCTTGATGAGAATTTGTCTTATGAGGAGGAGCCTGTTGCCATTCTAGATAGAGAAATTCGCAAGTTGAGATCAAGGGAGATTGCATCCATCAAAGTTCAATGGAAGAATCGACCAGTTGAAGAGGCCACTTGGGAGAAGGAGGCTGATATGCAAGAAAGATACCCACACCTGTTTACAGATTCAGGTACTCTTTTTCGCCCTTGTTTTTCTTCTTGTGATCGTTCGAGGACGAACGATGGGTAAATTGGTATCTATTGTAACGACCTGTTTAGTCGTTTTAAGCAGCAGATTTTATTTCTGGAAAAACTGTCTGAGACGACGGAACCCACGACGGACCGTCATGGGCACGACGGACCGTCGAGGGGGTCTCGTTCCAAAACACTTAGAATTCTGAAATTTGGGTACTGAAATCGACTCTCTGAACTTCGTGACGACATGGCAGGACGGACCGTCGTGAGCACGACGGACCGTCACAGACTCTTCAAGGAAATTGAGTCTCTGAACTTTGTGACGGAAGCAGCAGGACGGACCGTCGCAGGCACGACGGGCCGTCACAGACTGCGTAATCCCAGGCTGGGTCGGATTTCTGTTTAGTAATTTAAGGGGCGTTTTGGACTATTCCTGCTTTAATTATAAAGTTAGTGGGTTAATGTTAATAAGTCTAATTACTTGGGGGTTAAAAGAGGTAACCTTGAGTTAATTAGTGGGATATTATTGCCATCTTTATACTTAATTATATGCTAATTAGGGTAAAAGAAAGAGGGTTTGAATAAGAAAAAGAAAAAGAACAGAAAGAGAGGGAGAACGAGTAGAGAGAGAGAGAAACGAAGAGGACAACAAGACTTTGGGGAATTTGCTTGCTTGATCACGAATCTTCGGTGGAGGTAGGTTATGGTTTATGCTATTCGTAGTAAACTCTTAATAGCGAATGATATGTATTGGGTAGTATTGTAAACCCTTCTATATGCTTAATTGTATGCTTGTATGAATGTGATTATATAATTGTGATAAAATAAGCATGATGAAGCTATTGAATCCCAAATCTTGAAAAACCCTAATCTACTTTGTTAATGAGATTGATGATGCCTTGGTATAAAAGAAGGCTTGATGAACTAAAGTAATGGGGTTGATGATGCCTTGGTATAAAAGAAGGATTGATGAATTAATAGAATGAGATTAGTGGAGCGGGTGTCACGAACCGACACGTAGTATTAAGGGGACCGGGTGTCACGAACCGACACGTAGAATTAGGGGATCGGGTGTCACGAACCGACACGTAGAATTAGGGGATCGGGTGTCACGAACCGACACGTAGAATTAGGGGATCGGGTGTCACGAACCGACACGTAGAATTAGGGGATCGGGTGTCACGAACCGACACGTAGAATTAGGGGATCGGGTGTCACGAACCGACACGTAGAATTAGGGGATCGGGTGTCACGAACCGACACGTAGAATTAGGGGATCGGGTGTCACGAACCGACACGTAGAATTAGGGGATCGGGTGTCACGAACCGACACGTAGAATTAGGGGATCGGGTGTCACGAACCGACACGTAGAATTAGGGGATCGGGTGTCACGAACCGACACGTAGAATTAGGGGATCGGGTGTCACGAACCGACACGTAGAATTAGGGGATCGGGTGTCACGAACCGACACGTAGAATTAGGGGATCGGGTGTCACGAACCGACACGTAGAATTAGGGGATCGGGTGTCACGAACCGACACGTAGAATTAGGGGATCGGGTGTCACGAACCGACACGTAGAATTAGGGGATCGGGTGTCACGAACCGACACGTAGAATTAGGGGATCGGGTGTCACGAACCGACACGTAGAATTAGGGGATCGGGTGTCACGAACCGACACGTAGAATTAGGGGATCGGGTGTCACGAACCGACACGTAGAATTAGGGGATCGGGTGTCACGAACCGACACGTAGAATTAGGGGATCGGGTGTCACGAACCGACACGTAGAATTAGGGGATCGGGTGTCACGAACCGACACGTAGAATTAGGGGATCGGGTGTCACGAACCGACACGTAGAATTAGGGGATCGGGTGTCACGAACCGACACGTAGAATTAGGGGATCGGAGTGTCACGTACCGACACATAGTAGTAGGGGAGCGGAGTGTCACGTACCGACACAAGAGGAATAAAGATAATGAATCTTGAAAGATGTTAATATACTCAATCTAATGAACCTAATTCCCAAATGAGTATGGTATTGAGGCTTGAGTCCTCATGTGTGAACTTGGCGGTGCTTATTAATGATTATAGAACTTGTTGTTGCTACATGTTGAGTATTGTAGTTGATTTATGATATTATCTGATATATACTGTTTTCTATTTTGAGTTGGCCGATGATACCTACTCAGTACCCGTGTTTTGTACTGACCCCTACTTGTATTTGTTTTTCTTTGTTATTTGTGGAGTGCAGCAAACGTGCCATCGTCTTCAACTCAACCGCAACTCTAGCCAGTCTTCATCAAGCCAGATTTCAGGGTGAGCTATTGCTTCTAGCTTGGACTGGATCTTCCTCTTCATGTCTTGATGCCTTGAGATTCCGGCATGGACTAGCTTTTTACTTATTTTAGCTTCTTAGATATTCTTAGATTAGTAATTTGAGGATAGATGTTCTTGTGGTGATGACTTCCAGGTTTTAGGAATAAATAGTATTGAGTTTTTATAAGTTATTTAATCGATTTTCATTAATGAGTTTAAGTCTTCCGCATTATGTTTTGTTATTTATGGTTGAAATGTTGGGGATTAGATTGGTTTGTTCGCTCACATAGTAGGATAAGTGTGGGTGCCAGTCGCGGCCCGTTTTGGGTCGTGACATTAATACTTGATATATTGTAAAAAAATGTATAATTGATGTCGTTATCGTATAGTTCCAAAAAAGTTCACTTGATAACAATATTTTTGTATGATCTGTCTTGCAATGATCATAATATCTGTTTAATATTTTGCACCTTTCGATTAGTAAAGCTTGCATTGTATCATAAACTTATATTTTAGAAGTATTTGTAGTAATTAGCACAGTATACATGTGCATTTCACGTGTTTCAAAACTAGTAAAACTATAAGCATTAGAATTTTTTTTTCCATTGGAGGGTCAGAATTAAAGATTTTACTTCGATTGTGGCTAGAATTAAATATCTCTCCTTGATTGTATCTTAAAACCCAACAATGGAAGTGTATTATGATTAGGATTTAACAGGAGTGTATAAGGAAGGAGCTGGGAGATTCCAACTATTTGTGGTCTCACTTTTCTAATATACTTTATGTTTTTATCATTTCCATCAGATACTTTGTACCCTTTGCTTATAGTTATGTTTATATACATGGTAATTCTTGTTTATTTGTATATATTCTCTTTGTTTTATGAATAAATGGTCCTCGCTTGATTAAAAATGACTTTTTTTAAAAGTTAATCCATTCAAATAGGATGTCTAATGAATGTGTACTTTCTTCATCAGAATATGAGATACCCTCAACATTATCCTTTTGTGATTACCTTTCTTGATTTAAACACCACATATTGCTTAAGGATTTTTAGAAGGTTGAAATCCTCATTGTCATAAAATAAACTAATAATTGACTAAAATTGTGAACCTAGCATACACATTTATGTCAAACTGATTCTGATTGTCACGGCGTGAGGCTACCCTTTGGGTGTTAACACGAGACATAGGATCATGAGTGACCCCAATCTAACTTTGAGATGACATATCATAAGCATACTAGATATACAAATTAAAGAAAACATTGTGTGGAAGCTTTATAAATCATATAAGTTAATGATGGGGGGATACCAATTACGATATAAATAAATAAACTTGGAGTTTAATGACGACTGAAGTATCAAACTCTATGCTAAAGTTGAATCTAACTTAGTAGAGATGCAAAGACATGCCCCCAACTAAATCTATCAAAATTATAACTAAAGACTGAAACTAGAGAGATAACATGTATGTTATCCTCAAAGAATGAGAAGCCATAACAAATGCTACTGAGCTGGAGATCAGGAACCGATCAATGCGTCATCTGAATGTTGGGGACTTGAACCTACATACCGAGAAGATGTACATAGATTTTGCATCAGTACTTGTAAATATTTAGCATGCAGGATAGAATAAAGATGAACAATATACATATCTGAACAAAGCATATTGAGCAATGAAATAAGATAAGCATGATTTAATATTGAAAATATAGAATATGACCTAATTGAATGCAATGACCAAATTTATAATATGTTGAAACTCAATACTAATTCTAACAAATAACCTGGCCAATAGACTAGAATATAACTTTGAGAGCTACTAATAACCGACATAAAACACGTTAGATAAATGCGGGGTCTTATGTATATGCCTCATTTAGAGGAACCAATATACCCTAACAGAGGTATAAAGCCACGACTGGCGTGATCACTAAACTAATTCCTATAGATGTGACTTATAAACCTATTACAACACGTAGTTCTATGACAATGAGGGTGACTGACCCTAGTCCAACATGGTATAAAGCCTATTCCCAACCGAATATGTGAAAATTATAACCCAACCTAATAAAACAACATACCTCAATTATTTGACATGCAAATCCGAAAATGCAATATTAATTTCTACTAATAAAATATTTGAAAGTTGAAGCATGTATATCAGTTTATCTGTCCTAGCGTTCATGGACTAAAAACTATATTACTAGTGTTCTGAGTTTATGCAAGAATCTACGCAAACCAATACAAACAGATGATGATGATTTGATTAAGAACATTACATAACTAAATCATAGTAAATTTATTGAAATTAGAACCCCTAGGTCTAGATAGTACGGAGGAAATGTAGAATCTGACAGAATTCTAGGGACCTAATGGGTGAAAGGAGTCGACTATTGATTTCCCACTTACCTAGTGATGAAATTCATGACAAAATCTTTCAGTTTTAGGGCTAGAATTGAAGGAAAAAACATTCATGCAGTTCTTGAGGAAAAATGGCACCTCTTTCTCCATCTTTTGCACTATGATTGAAAGATTTAGGTAAATGGTAGATTAGGTTAAGTTTTAAGTTAAGTTACTAGACTAAAACTGACAAAAACGACGTATTTTAGAGGCTAACAACGTAGTTTAGGTGTCCAACTTATAGTGAAAAATACCAAAACAACCCTACTTACAAATTTTGACAAGGTTGACCACCAACCATGAGACGAACTATCAAGCTCCTCTTTTCCCTTAGCTTGAAGCTGCTGAATTTTGGGCCTTTATTCTGAACTCCACTTCACAGACCATGTGAAGGATCACGGACCGTGAAGGTCCTCGAGGTACTTTATGTAAGACCCCCAAAATGAGCTAGGGTATCTAGATCCTAAAGTGTTCGTATTGATGTTCTAAGGTCCTAAAAATGACATATAATGTGTCTTAGAGTCAGTGTATAAAGTTTGAGGTGATTTGGAAGTCAACCGTCAAGGGTTGACCAAAACATTCGACGACTAGTCACCTATGTGCCTCATGTGTCTATGCATGCTTATATTTGTATATAATGATCTTATGAAATCTTAAAATGGTTTATAATGATGCAAAATGATATTATATGAAGTTTTGTGAAGTTTGGAGGTCAAACAAACAAGAACGTTCAAGGCGTTCAAATGATAGCCCTTAAGATGCTCAATGGGTGTCTTGATTGGGCCTAGCACGTTTGGAGGAGTTGCGAGTATTAGTTATGGGTGAAAATCATGTGGGAGGTCTAAAATTGGTTAAGAGTTGTAATTAAGTTGAAAACGTCTGGGTACAACTTCTAAAGGGACCTGCAAAAGGCCCCACAAGAAGGGCCGAAGGCTGGTCAAGACACTGCCTTGGCGGTGTCAATCGACGGACCAAATGATGGCCAGTTGGTCAACCAACGGCCCGTTCGTGAGGTCTCATCGATTTTTACTTATCCTGGGCAGGTCTCAAGCCAAAAATTTGCTAAGTACCAAACAACGGAAGCCCAGGAACGGCCCGTCGACTGACCTATGTCCAGTAGGTTGGTCTGTCGATGGTGGCCTGTGAACTGAAGCCTACGCACTGTTTCATTAAAATGTGATCAACCCATTCCCAACCCCATACACACGTAAGAATCTTCTCTCTAAAAATCTTCTCCCTTGAAACAACCATTGATGATGAAGCTCAAGAGCTGCTTGGATCTTGGATTTTCGTGGGTGAATCATCAGATTTTAGAGGTATTCATGAAGATTAAGGTATGTTGATCTTCATCTCTAGTTATCTTTTCATCTAGAGAGTCATTCTCAAAGATTTCAAAGAAGAAAAATATGATCAAACAATGTCTTCTTTAATCTGCCATGGGTTCTTTCTAAAAAGGTTTTGAACAATTGAATCATGATTAATTGAAGTTAATACAGTGATTATAATGTGATTTTTACTCCAATTGTATGATGAACCCATGCTCCATCACCCAAATGTTTTAGCCTTCCATGGGCTTTGCGATCTTGAATTCTTATCGATTGAATTATTATTCTATTACGTTGAAGTGATTGTATGTACTTTTATTTACATGAATTTATTTTGAATTGATGTTGAAGGATCCATGAGGATCAATGCATGAAGATTTGAGCATGTTTAGCCTAGTTTCCATGGTTCATTGTAACATTGGCTTCTAAATGATTTAATGAGGACTTTTATTATGTTGGGTTGGTTGTATCTACTGTTTTAGTTTACTATCATTATTGAATTATGAATACGAATATTTTATGATTGAAGTAAAGATGGCGTATGTGAATTGAGTTAGTCTTCTAGTCTATCGATTGATAATACTTTGTATATGATGATATCTTGAACTGTGGATAGATGAATCATGATTTCCTTTGATGTAGTGATATATATAGCTGCCGCCTAGCATGCACATTATTGTTAAAATATGATTGATGATCAAGGCCTTAGAGAATCAATAGTGTTTGTTAATTCCTCTCTACACTCTTACAAATTGACAAGCCTAATGCCTACGTTGTAGCTTTATCTTGAAGTGCTTTAAGCATGAATTCGTGATGACTATGTGTATGATTAGCTACTGACCTAGACTTATCCTAATAATGAAATATAATAGATGATCAATGCAAGTGAATTGGATTAAAGATCTATGCTCTTCTACTCTCTAGTATATATGTGATGTATTGTATTAGATTGTAATGTGATCTTGTAGTGAATTGTTCATGGTTTATTTTATGATTATGGTATTTTATATAATTCCTTATACTTGAAATATTATGAAAGAGTAGTAAAGTTCAATGATGTCTTAAGACTAAAGGATTGGTAAGAATTGCTTTATTCTCTACTTCTCTACTTCTCTATAATAATGTTGATGAAGCCGTGAGTGGCATTGTGTGGTATGGTCCACTTATAGTGACGGTGTTTATTTTATGTCATTATATATGTGTTGAACATGGCCTTGAAGGCAAATTTTATGAATACATGAAGGAGTGGTTATGATGATCACTTTATGTGTAGCTTGTGCCTAGGCTTCTCTTTGAGTTGTGAATCTAGGTTATGTTACTATTGTTAAGATCATGTAAAGGGTTATGGAATATCATATGTAGGTGATTCCATGTCTTAGGTGCTAATGGTTGATGACCCCTACCCATGTACCCCTATGTGAATGTGTGAATAGCTAATGATAGGAGACTTAAAGTGATCTATGAAGTTAACTTGTCTTGTACGATATTGTGTGTTTTGTGGTCTAAGCTTGAAGAGTGTTGTGGTCTAAGCTTGAAGAGTGTTGTGGTCTAAGAGGGTGGCTGCCTCAATGAATTGTTGATAGCCATTATGTGAGAATGTTGACCAATGTACACACACTAACACTTAAAGCATGCTTACAATGTAGTAAATGTTCATAGTGTCTAAATGAAAGGTTGTTATCATATTCACTAGTGTCTACTACTATGCATGTAAAGTATATGTATGTGTAGCATGTCATGTATTCCCTTACTAAGATGACTTAATAGTTGTACTATTAAGCAAGGGTATGGGACCTTGTCTATGCATTGCCCATGTGTACCTTGATAGGATAGTTCCTAGATTTGGTTTCTATATGTATGAATATGAGTGTATGGTCATGTGTGGTCTTAATGTGTTATGTAAAAGGTTTACTCACATGTATGTACACACACACACATGGATGATGATCTACAAAATGAGAGGGGCCTTGATAGGGGTACCCAAGAATACTCTATAACTAGATAGGTGCTTGAGTATGCTATAACCATATATTCCACACACACACACACACACACACACACACACACACACACACAAACACACACATATACATATTAAGCCTATGTTTTATGAAAATATAAATAAAGGCTTTTCAATAAAGGTAATGTCATGACCTGGACTCTGGAATTTGAACCACGCCCGGCGTCGTTAACCTCTCAGAGGTCGTAGACAAGCCTCTTCTTAGCTTTCATCACAATCATACAGTTAAATTTGTGGAAAATTTAAAACTTTTTAATATTTAGCGAATTATACATAGACTTCATATAGTTTTGTATAAGAGTGATATTCTACTAGCTCAAACATTACAACCATCTATCCATAGATTAAACAATGACATAAATGATCGTAGTAATAATTATAGTTCGCCGATTGGCCTTATTACAACGCTTTGAAATACTTGAAAAGCAACATTACGAACAATAGTTACTAGCTAAATCTAACGAACTAAACTAGAATAATAAAACGTAGCATCCTCGAACTCAAGAGGACCTACCAATGTCTGGAGATCACTTTTCCAATCTGCTTCGACGGACTTCAACCTTCTTGAGAACCTGCGTCTATAAAAATAGTAAAAATATATGGGGTTAGTACACACTTGTACTAAGTATGGGTGTATGCACATAACACATAAGGGACGATGCATGACCAAGGAAAGCTCTTTCCTAAACAATATGTCAAGTTACAGTAATATCATTACTTCCTTACATAACACGTGAATCTTGATTTATGATGTAAATATGAAACGATCTCCTGCATTTAAGTCACACAACTCATTTTTTATATGAACATAAGACCTTGGAATCATGAATATAATTTTATAACAACTTAAACACACGTTTGTAATTTCTCTTCCAAGGCCGAGAGTGCCCTAATCTATACTTAGATTATTTTCAATGTTTCTAGCTTCTTGTTGTGTAATTCATTGATCTCCTTTGATCTTATATTTCACTTACAAGTGCAATGATTCATTGTAGTCCCATACCTACAATGAATCGAGCAAGCAATTCACAAGACTAAGGACACGATTGGAAATCTACTAATGAGTTAGATTTTTAATTCTTCTACTTGTTGGGTAACTTACATTAATAAGCCAATATTTATCGGCTATGTCCCTTATTTGATTATTTCGTAATATGTAGGTTTTGGGACATAAATCACACTCCATTATTGGCTACCCCCAACTTGTTATGTCTATAAAACACTAATGATTAATGTTTATTAAGCTCTTACTTTACTTAGTTCACTATGAACTTATGATTCTATTCCCTTGCTCGATCATTCACTTTGAACCTGCTACTTATTCTTTCTTACTCTTTTAAAGAATTCTTTTAGCCTTGACGGAAGTAGATCATGCGAGCTACATGAAATCCAGTGTCTTTCCCACACCAAAAAGGGGTGGTTCACCGATTAAAGTGAACCACGCTCTGTGTCTTCCTCACACCGAAAAGGGGGATTCACCGGCTAAGGTGAATCAGTCGATGTTTTCCCCACATAATAAAGGAGGGTTCACTGCAGTAGTGAACTGAATGCTTGTATTGAGCTATAACCGACATATATCATGTCATCTAGACATGAAATCCGGTGTCTCCCCCACACCAAAAAAAGGTGGAATCACCGGCCAAGGTGAATCCTAACTTGCTAGCGTGTTTAGTGGGTGGCCTCCACTAGCTAGGTGCCCCTATGTTGGCAACATAGTTCTAAGAATAGGACACGTCTTGACACCCTAGTGACCTCATCTCATGAGACTTAGGTGTGCCCAGCACTAGCTAATAGCTAGTCTATCGGTGCTAAGCTCAGATTTTATCTTCTTCACTTTTAGAGTTGACTCATTACATTATGGAAGCTTGCTTCTAGTTATGAGGTTTACTTACTATATGGATGAATGGTCATACCTATCTTTACTTGATGATTATGCTCTTAAGACTTTTCTTTATCATCATGGTGCGAGTGAGACTAGTCTCATGGACTCTAGCACCCTCTTATGCGAGTATTATTGACATAACAATTGAGTGTTCTTGAGACTCGTCTCACTTATTTCTAACACTCTTTATTAGGTCAATCTTATAACTTAACTCTTAGTTATCTCTTTACTTACTAACCTTATATAATTCTTTATGATGGTTATCGATTTCTTTGTAAGATTTATGGCGTTACAAGTTGTGTAAATAGAGTATGTTGGGACTTGTCCCCTTGGTTTGCATACCCTATGTAATGAGTTCATTGAATTGTTAATGAGATCACTTTGAATCTTTTGAATCTATTGGTACTATCCTTTTTTGTTGGCACAAAATCATATCTGATACTAACACAAGCCAATTCGATAATTCATGGATAAAATATATCAATCTAACATGTCAAACAAGTCAGAATATAACCTTTATTTAACACAAAAGCAATTGACGAACAACTCATAAGCAACACATATTCTCGAAAAGCATATAGCTAGTATAACATTCAACTTTCATGTAAATAACACCCTAGCATTCAGATCTAATCAAGTGTATTTAAATCGACATATAAATCACTTAAACACACATATAAAATCAGTTAACACCACATACAACCAGCAAAGCGACGAGAATAGTGCTACTAGACTACAAGAATCGAAAATCGGGAGAACTAGGGAGATTAACATGCAATTCGATGGTACAACCCTAGTTCCGATATTCTTGAAGTGATAACGTTTGAAAAACCTATTCGGGAAAGGATTCCATGAGAAAAAACCCATACCTTTCTATAGAATTTAATCTGTGAAGATCACTACGAACTTTGCACGAAAAACCTTGAAGATCCTTGCTTAGTGTTCTAGGGTTTGGTCACGGTTCCTGTCTTGCGTTTTGGATGTTAATGGTGAGCAGATTTTCGGTGTAATTCTTTTGAGAACAGATTGTAAATCAGGTTAATTTAGTTTATAGACTTAACTCAAATAGCTTAGGTAGTTAATTAACAAAATGTCCATCCTAGTTTGAATAGACTTTAGGGAGTTGATGACGTAACCGATTTTTAGGGTGGCTCCTTGTAGTTTCGGTTTTATCTTTTTATTTTAATTAAATAATTTACTAATTTAATTAATTAAGTTGTATAGGGTAATTAATAAAATACGCCTAGGTTGTTAGGACTAAAGTCAACCATTTGGACCATCCTAGGTTTGTACTAGGTTGTCCCTAAGTTAGTTACACTCAGAATGTGTCACCTGATAAGGTCCTAGTTTGTCGGGTGTCTTAGCTGTTCGTACTAGGTCGGTCTAGAATTGGTTGGGTATTTATGTTATTTTTTAGGTATTAGGGTTTGTTAGAGGGTATGGTCCCACGCGGTTTGACACGCACGTGCTTGGTCCCCCCAACCACCCTAACTGATTAGGTTAGGATGGTCCCCTCGGCCGTTCCTTGCACATGTGCAATACCATGTGTTTCTTGAATTTTGCTAACTAACTAGTGGGAATGTTCCTTCGTAATAACTCACTTATTCTCCCAAGGATCCTTACTATTTCCTTGGGCACTGCTTACTCTACATGATCATTTTAAATGGTTATCTGCTATGGTATCTAGGCTTGACACTTGGATGCCTCATACCTTAAGTATTGCATTGGTGATAACTATTTTATCTTAGGGTCTTCTTTGCAGGTACAATTTGTAGTAAGCTTGGAGCATGTTTTGACTACTTCGATATTATTATAGAAATTGGCTAACACCCCTTAGCCAATTTTCAATACTATGCCCAATATTTTTCAATATTGGGCATCAAGATGTCTATGTACCACCTATTCGCATTCTTAAGATCCTATAGGGCTCTTTAATAGACGTGTAATTTTTCGGAATGTTAGATTATCCCCCCCTTAGGAACATTCGTCCCCTAATGGTACTCTTATATTTTTAAAACAAAAGAGGGAAATTTTCAGAAATCACCTTAGCATACTAGAACTTTTATCTTTGTGAATGTCTGATTCACAACTTACTCTGAGTGATGCACGTACTCTAAGCTTATCTGCAGCTTCTTATTTAAGATCGAGGAACTAACTTGTCAACTTTACTTTAACTTAATGCAGATCATACTCATGCAACACATAATCATGTAATAAGCTATGCAAAACAGCAACATGAAAGCAAGCATGAACTCATATTAACTCATATAATTTAAGTATAAAACACACAGTTATGGACTTAAAATACCAAGAACCTCCTAATTCACTAAGATTTAGAGTTGTAGTTATGAAATCGGACTCAAAGAACCTTTATCTAACCTTACGAACTGTATAAGTGAGGGTAACGGGATCTCATATCGGCATCGGCCTCCCATGATGCTCCCTCTACAAGATGGTTTCTCCACAAGACTTTCACGATGAGAAACTGCTTGTTCCTCAAACGCTTCACTTGACGATCTAAGATTGCAATCGGAACCTCTTCGTAAGAAAGGTTCTCATCGACTCCTAAACCTTCGACGGGTCCAATAAACTCGGGATATCCTAGACACTTCTTAAGCATCGAAACGTGAAACACTGGATGAACATAAGATAAGTCGTTTGGTAATTTTAGTGTGTACGCAACGTTTCCTACTTGTTGCAATATTTTATATGGACCAATGTACCTCGGACTTAATTTTCCCTTTTTACCGAAATGCATCCCCTTTCATGGGTGATATCTTGAGGTATACTTGATCACCGACTTCGAATTCAAGAGCTCTATTTTTGTTATCTGCATACAATTTTTGATGACTATAGGCAGTAGCTAACCTATATCGAATCATCCTTACCTTTTCCAAAGCTTCATGTATGATTTCGGGCCCAAGGATGGTTGTTTCTCCCACTTCAAACCATCCAATGGGGGATCTACATCTCCTACCATATAATGCTTCGAAAGGTGCCATCCCAATACTAGAATGACAGGTTATATTATACGAGAACTCTATTAGGGATAAATGATCATCCCAACTTCCCTTGAAATCCAAGACACACGCTCTTTACATGTCTTCAAGGGTTTGGATGGTGCGTTCTGCTTGTCCATCCGTTTGAGGGTGTAATGCAGTACTAAGCTTCACTTGTGTACCCAAACTCTTTTTAAAAGATCTCCAAAATTGGGAAGTGAATTGGGATCCTCTGTCCGAGATGCTAGACAAAGGAATCCCATGTAACCTCACGATCTCATCAATGTAAAGTTTGGCGTAGTCTTCGGCTCGGTAAGTGGACTTCACGGGAATAAAGTGAGATGAATTTGTCATTTGGTCAACAATGACCGAAACGGAATCGTGCATCTTTCTTGTCCTCGTGATACGCTCAAACTTACTTCTCAAATAAGAAGTAAAGCGGTCGTATCAAGTAAAGAACCAAATTAATGAGGTTGGGATCGTTCCCACAAGGAAAATAGTTCAGACTTAACTTTAATCTATTATTAATATTATTTAGTCAATTATTTCCTTAGAAAACAAAAGTCAATAAAAGGGGGGGGGGGTTTATTTCTAAATGAATGAATATAACTAACTAAATTAAAGTAAACAACTAACAGATTCAAATATTTGAGTTTAATCAATTAATAAAAGTAACTAGGGTTTAAGTGTTCTTCACAGGTTCCTAACTTGATAATTCTAACTATAACAATTCGTTCCTAGTATCTTGCATGCAAAGTTATAAGTTATGTATTTCTAAATCCTTGGTCCGGCATCTAGAAAATTTCACTCCGCACATTGGTCCGGCTACGTGTGTTGCTATATTAACCCTTACCTTTACCTCATATTAAACACTGTATTCGATATTTGACTATGTTATTACCTTGTACCAATCAATACTAGCCTATAAGATAGTATACACAAAATCTATATTGATAATTCTTTTCCTATTATGTCCCTCCTTGGTCCAGCAAGTAGCATTAAGGCGAGTTCTAACGTTGGCCATCCGTTTAGAAGACTTCTAAGCGAAAGAAGTATCAATACATGCAAGACACTATTCTAGAATTGTTATTTTTAGTTAGATTTTACCTCATTATTCACCCATGGTTCCCACAACCCTAGTTATGGAGTTTAGTTACCCATACTCATAATCACAATATTCATATATGTAATATAAGAATTCATGCACTTACTTCAATGAGAAAGAATAAAATCCAGAAGTTCAATTGATTAATCAACAAACGCACCAACAATCAATTCCAGAAAAAGTGTATCAATTACTCAAATTAATCGAGGACTAAAGATTCTCCAAAATTATAACAATCACAAAGTCTAATAACAAAGAGTCTACTAACAAAGAGTCTAACAAAGAGTCTAACCCCAAAAACGAGGTTTTTCCAACTATTTATAAAAAAACAAAAACCTAATAAAAGAAGGACTCTAATTGCTGAAAATCTGTCAAAATGCGTCCGACTCGACGGAATCGTGACGGGCCGTCGTGTTCACGACGGGCCGTCATGGCCTCCGTTATCCTATACGAATCCTTCTGCTGCTTTCTTCATTACCCTCAACGTACAGGTATGATGGACCGTTCCAAGCACGATGGTCCATCGAGGGTCTCCATTCCATAACACTTAAACTTCTATGAATTTGGATACTGGGACTACTCTCTGATCATCACGACGAGCCAGCACGACGGATCGTCCAGGCTATGACGGTCCGTCATGAACTTCGTAATCCCACACTTAGCTCAGACTTCCCCATCTTCCTTTAGCAGCTTCACTACGATGCCACCTACGGGCCGTCACAAGCTCAATGGACCGTCACAGGCCCCGTAGGTGGTAACTTTTCTTCATTTCTTTCTCAAAAACTTCCGCGTTCATCTTTAGACAGATTTCCTGCAAATAAAGGGAAACTTACATAAAAATCAACACAAAAAGGCTTTTGGACAAAAACTAAACTTAAGGAAAAAGCATTAAAAATGCCGTGAAACCACGGTATATCAACACCCTCAACTTATATTCTTTTTTTGTCCTCAACCGACGCACTATGACTCACTACAAAATCTTTGTACAATAGTATCCATGTTTTAGCTTTTGCAATCATTTGGCTATCAATCTCGATCAGTCTCATCTTGTTTATGCATGTTATCACTATTAGGCTTGAACTATGTGGAATCAGACCATAAAACGGACTCACCACGCACTGACACCTATTCTCTTCAATTTCTCACCGATGTGCTAATATTTCCGGTATTGCAACTAGTGTCCTCACTTCAAAACAACATCCTCATTTTTCACACAATGATTTCAATTCGAGTATAAGGATTACTTTTCAACAATCACTCTCAGAACAAATTCACAACTCATTCATACATATTGCCATAAGCTTGCCCTTATTTTCACTGCTTTAAGTTCGCTATACAACTCTTAAGATCACGATAGGACTTTCTTAGCTTGTAACATAGGCTTAGGGTCAGGTAGGGTATATTTAGGTGTACTTTAGTGACTTTTTTCCCTCCTTGACATATCGACTAAACATAACACTTTTTATCATTTTATTTCGCCCAATTTATCATATTCTTTCACCTTGATATTTTCCCTTCTTTCTTCATTTGTGTAAGTGACTCTCTTCTTTTCTTTCTTGTATTTATTGTATTTTTTTATTTCACTTTTCTTTCAACTGGTTCTTGAGTCACTTTAATTTTGTTCTTTCTCTCTCTTTGTTCTTTCAACCCCACTTTCCAGAGCATTCCTCCTAATAGCCACCCTCAACTCATGGCTTTTCCATGAGTCAAAGTACACAATACCCAAAGTTTATTCAGGGCCATGAAAAGGTTGTTTAGTGCATTAGCCACCCTCAACTTATGCTTTTGGCATAAGTTGAGGTGCACATGTCCAAGGAGGGACCAGGGCCAACACATTATTCCCAGAAAAGATCAGTTGGGGTGAAAAAGAAAGGTCTATTTTAAGCTCAAATCATTTTCATCAAAGAGGGATTAATTTCATTAGTTTTTATTTATTTATTTAGGCTAAAAATTGACTATATTGAACAAGGGCCTATGATCCTTTCCTAATTGTCTATTACAACTTACTTTTAGCAGGACTAACCAGGCAAGTTCTAGCTCAGTACAAATAGTGGACTATTCAAATCTTCCTCACACTCACTTGACATCTCATTACTCTACCAGTTTATCAGACACCTAGTTCGAATTTTAGACTTAGGGTCATGCAGTGGTGTATCTCTATGTCATGCTTAGAACCACACATTTATCAATTACTATGCCTAGTCATGCATCATTTTCATTTCATTAGGATATCATTTTAGCCATCATGCTTCAGAGTTAAACTATGTACACAAGATATAGACATGCCGGTTCAACAATAAAAATAATCAGTCTCTTGGGGAAAAAGAACACAGGCAAGAAAACCCAAAAGAGGATAGTGAATTAGGCTACTCAGACTTCACCCTAGCACTCACTTTCCATTTACCCGACCCCCAACGAAAAGATATGCAATTGTCCCCAATGCATAAAAAAATTGAAATATGAGAGTTGTAGGTGAAGCAAACCTGGGGCGCAAAGCGCGGATGATCAACAAGCTGGTGGGTCCGGTTCCCCGGAACCCACTATCTCTGTAATCTGAACACCCTCAGTAGTGTCCTCACCAACAACATCACTATCAGCAGTGTCTCCCGCTATCGCCACTTCTCTGGAGCAAGATGCCCCGGCAGCTGACTCTACAGCCCTGATCCGACGGGCCTCCTCATCAGCAAGCGAGGAGATAGCCTCCATCTCACGGTGCTCCTTCTTCCGCGCTCTAGCCTCATCCTTCTCACGACCCTCGAGCCTCTTGGCATGCTCTTGAGGGGGAGGTGGTGGAATCTCAGAAGTGGCGAATAAGGCCGCCATCACTGTGTCCTCAACAGGCTCTGCAGAAGGTGCCTCAGACTCAGGCACCCTAGCCTCTAGGATCATATCAATGTCTGCTCGCAGACTCTCGACCGCATCTTGAAGGGTCGACACGTCCACCTGAGGGGCTGGCCGGGCTAGCACCCGCTGCTCAAAAGCGTCCAAGCGCTGATGAACCTCAGTGATCTTCCGCTCTATGTGCTAGACCATTTTACGCTCCAAGAGCTCTTCTGCCTCAGCAATAGACCTCTGCATCCAAGGCTAGATGTGATGCAGAAGTGTAGCCATCTGTGCCTCTAGTTTCTGGACCCTAGCAAGCGGGACCAGAGCGGGGAAAGGGGCTGAGCGAGAGGAGCTCAGGGCAATTCTACTACCTGGGATAGACTCGACCGGGGTAGTATTAGTTGTTTCAGAAGCACCCTACGTAGCCGTACGAGCATGTGCTACCGTATCAGCCAGATTTTTATCAAGTGGAGGCAACTCTAGACGGGGCCCTCTGCGTGGAGCCAACTCACTGGCCTCATCCCTGATGAGGCCGATATCAACAGTGCCCAACGGAGTCTTGAGCTGATCAATGTGCCAGATGGCACACCTGCGGACCTGCATATGGAAAATATCATGCACGGAAAAGGGTAAGTAGTTGTGACCTTGAAAGCCCTCTCGTGCATGACTGTCTGTAGAAGCCAAGCGAAGTCCACCTTAAACCCGGCTATCATTGCCGCCATCAAAACTGCATGATCCCATATGACTATATTATCAGCGGCTGTGGGGGAAAGGTCAGTGGCGGACAATCAACCATAAGAACTTAGCCGTGAAGGTCAAGTTAGACTTCTTGATGGCTCCCTTCGGCTCCGTTATCCAGTCAGCACCCTCTCCATCAACAGACAAGTGCAGGGCCATCCACCTTTTGGTAGTCTCTCTCAGCGATGGCTCACACAAATCGGCCATCTTTTACAATTTGCCACCTGTAGTTGAACTCAGCGGTGAGAGGGGTCCTATTGGCATCAACATCCTCGCCGTATAGATAACGGCGGATGGCGGGCAGGGAGATATCAACCTGAATGCCACGTACTCGGACATGCTCAAGTGGGGCCTATTTGGCGGGGGCAGCCCGCCTATCTATATGTGATCTGAGAGTATCCACGTAAGAGGCGTAGAACCCTCTGACCAACTCCTCACTATAACGGCCTAAAGAACGAGATGTCCACTCCAACCGGTGTCTGGTTAAGATATTGTGGATCTCTAGCATGGTGGGGAGACTTCCTATAATGACCCGCCTCTCCAATGTAATGGTCCGTGTCATGACGCCTTTATCATTTAGAAACTTTGCGTCAGAATACACTTGATATTGCCCGTCGACACACCATCGGTTGGGATGGTCGGCAACCGGGGTTAGAGAACCAGTTGGTGAGCCTAAAGTGGAATCAGGACTGTCAGCCTCATCAGACGAGGAAGACTGTGCAGATGTGGCGGGGGCAGGGACTTCGGTGAACTCGGATGCTTCCTCCGACCATGAAACTCCTAAGGAACCTTCTTCATGTGTAGCTGACCCAGAAGGTGTGCCGGTCAGTGTGCGCTCCTCATCAGACTTGGAGGCTGTGACTATGCCGGACGCCACCTTTTTGGGCGTAGCTCTGGTAGTACGTGCAGCTCGTGATGGAGTGGCAGTTCTTGGGGGAACGTACTCGGGGTCATGCTCATCATCAGAGCCTATAACCAGTCGGGAAGACGGGGCGACAGACTTTTAAAGCCCACGTGCATAAACTCAATCTTATTTTGGTGCCATTAGATAGTATATGTAAAGAATCAATATTAGTACGAGAAGGAGCAAACAAGACGAGAAAAAACGACACAAAACAAATAGAAGAGCTAAGTTGTAATGACTTTTCTGCAGTAACAGTGAAACACGACGGACCAGGTAATGGCTCGTCGTGAGTCCGACGTACCATCATGGGGTCCATCATGTCTTACTTCAACTATGTTTATGTGGATACCCCTGAAGGAAAGTATCTGACAAGTATGACGGCTAAGCAGGACGGACCGTCATGACAATGACGGTTCATCAGCGATGTCCATCGTGGGGTACTTAGAAAAAATTATGGAGACCCCTTAGAAGAGTGGTCTCTGACCGTCGCGACGGTTGTGCAGGACGGACTGTCGAGGGTATGACGGTCCGTCATAGATGTCCATCAGAGGACACTTAGAAAAAGTGGGAGACCCTTAGGACAAGGGTCTCTGACAACCATAACGGTTGTGCATGACGGACCGTCATGGCAATAACGGTCCGTCGTAGATGTCCGTCATAGGACACATTGAAAAAGTATGGAGACCCTTAGGAGATGAGTCTCTGACCGTCATGACGGTTGTGCAGGATGAACCGTCGAGGGTATGACGGTCCGTCTTAGATGTCCATCAGAGGACACTTAGAAAAAGTTGGAGACAATTGGGAAAAGGGTCTCTGACAACCAGAACAGTTGTGCAGGACGGACCGTCGTGGAAACGACGGTCCGTTGCATGTATTCGTTGGTGGACACTTAGAAAAAACGAACAACGGGGTGTTGGAACAGAACCTATGACGGTCCTTCGTGGGTACGACGGTCCATAATCAGGGTCTCGTTCTGTCATTCAGTGACAGAACTGGGGATGCCACAATCATCCCCTATGACTCAAATGGAATTCTTAGTGTTAACCTACATGTTTCTAACCCAAATACCTAGCAAACTAGTTATGCTAAAGCACCTATTTCTAGTATTTTAACAATGCATTTTGAACATTCTCAACCTAGGTCAGACAAAATTAGATCAAAGAATGAAGACCTACCAAAAATAAATAGGCAAATACGAATAAAAAAAATGCAATGTAAATGGGTAGAAATCAGAGACACATACCTGAGAACATGAGAACAACAAGCAAGGGAGGTACTTGGTGATCAAGAACAGAACCACAACAACCGACTCTGACTAGTAGAAAGGAGATATCCGGTATTGGGGAATTTGGGGAAGCGATCGATTGATAGAGAAGAGAGGTTGAAAGTTGGAAGTTGAAAAGGGAGGGAAATGGGAGAAAGAGGGAAGGAAATGGGTGAACTGAAGGGGTGGATTTTTTAAATGTTACCAATTTTTTAAATTACCCCCAACCGGGTTGGGTCGGGTGCGCTCATTAATGATGCAACGAGTCCCCGACGAAGGTTCATCGTAGATGCGACGGTCCGTCATTGGTTCCGTCATGTGTGCCCTAGTTTTGAAAATAAATGAAAGACGTACCTGGCACGATGGATTCATGCGACGGTCCGTCGCGTGCGTGACGGTCCGTCGATGTATCCATCAGTGACTGTTGCAGTGTGATTTTCTGCAGAATATCCTGGTGATGTGCCTACAAATTTAAAACTCATTAGTAGAAAATGCTACCATTGCCTCCCAACAAGCGCCTAATTTAACGTCGTAGCACGACTGAAGACACTTGATTACTTAGACTTCATCAAGATGGTATGCCTTGATTACTTCATTTGCTGATTCAGCATGCCCGAAATAGATTTTTATGCGTTGTCCATTCACCTTGAACCGCACACCCTCCTTCGTTTCCAACTCAACTGCTCTATGAGGGAATAGTTGGGTAACCAAGTAAGGGCCAGTCCATTTGTACTTGAGCTTGCCCGGAAACAAGCGCAACCTAGAATTGAATAAAAGCACCAAATCCCCGACCATAAACTCTCGTTTTTCAATTTTTAGGTCATGGTACTTATTCATCTTTTCTTTGTAGAGGGCTGAGATTTCATAAGCTTTCAGGGGAAATTCATCGAGTTCATTCAACCCAGTTAACCGTTGTTCTGCAGCTTCGTTCCAATACATTTTCAACTTCTTCATAGACCACATGGCTTTATGCTCTAATTCGACCGGAAGATGACAAGCTTTCCCATATACAAGTTGGTATTGGGACATACCTATGGGAGTCTTATACGCTGTCCGGTAGGCCCAAGGAGCATCATCAAGCCTCCTTGACCAATCCGTTCTACTAGCATTCACTGTTTTTGACAATATCTGTTTGATCTCCCTATTTGATACTTCAACTTGCCCACTAGTTTGAGGATGGTAAGGACTGGAAACATTATGGCGAATCCCATATTTCTCCAATAATCCCTTGAACAATCTGTTGCAAAAGTGGGAGCCCCCATCACTAATAATTGCCCTATGGGTGCCAAAATGAGAAAATATTTTTTTTTAAGAACGCAGCGACACTCTTCCTTCATTGTTTGCGAAGGCGATAGCTTCCACCCATTTAGATACATAATCAACAGCTACTAAAATATACTTCATTCCATGAGAACTCACAAAAGGACCCGTAAAGTGAATACCCAAACATCCAATAACTCAATCACAAGAATGGGGTTTAGAGGGAGCTCGTGCTTTCTTGAAATGCCGCCATCTCTTTGGCATCTATCACATGCTTTAGCTAACTCATGAGCATCGTGATGAAGAGTTGGCCAATAGTAACCACATTGTAATATCTTATGAGCGGTTCGGATACCACTATGATGTCCACTAACGGGTGAGGAATGGAATGCCTCTAAAACACTCAACATCTCACATTTTGGCACGCAACGCCGAATAAGCCCGTCGGCACCACTCCTATATAAATATGGTTCATCCCAAAAGAAATTCTTCACATTGTACATGAACTTTTTTCTTTGATGAAAGGACAAGTTCGATCGAATAATATCACTAGCCAGATAGTTCGCGAAATCTGTGAACCATGGAATCAAGTCTTGTGAGGCAGCCAATACATGCTCATCGGTGAAAGTATCATTAATATTAGCCTTATCACCTAACTCTCTCATAGCTTTATCTTCTAGTCGGGACAAGCGATCGGCAACTTGATTTTCGGTCTCTTTTCTATCCCTCAATTCAAAGTCAAATTCTTGTAGCAGTAATATCCAACGAATCAACATCGATTTCGCATCCTTCTTTGCCATCAAATATCTCAATGCTGAAGGTTCAGTATGCACTATAACTTTAGTACCTAGCAAATAGGAGCAAAATTATTCAAAAGCAAAGACTACTGCAAGGAGTTCTTGCTCAGTCACTGTGTAGTTCTTCTGAGCTTCATTTAGGGCTTTACTAGCATAGTAAATGGGGTGAAGGATTTTGTTCTTTCTTTGTCCCAATACTACACCAAGAGAAACCCCTTTAGCATCGCACATCACCTCAAATGGATTGTTCCAATCCGGAGAAATAATGATAGGTGCAGACACTAATTTTTCTTTTAACTCGCCGACTGCTTTAAGACAGGATTCATCAAAATAAAATTTACAATCATTCTCCAGCAGTTTGCACAACGGATATGCAATTTTTGAAAAATCTTTGATGAATCTCCGATAAAAACCTGCATGCCCAAGAATGCTTCTCACACCTTTTACAGAGATTGGTGGGGGAAGTCTCTCTATTACCTCGACTTTAGCTCGATCAACCTCTATGCCCTTTTCTGAAATGCGATGACCCAAAACAATACCTTCTTTCACCATGAAGTGGCATTTTTCCCAATTTAGTACTAAATTGCAGTCTTCACATCTCTTAAGGACCATAGATAAATTGTTCAAACACCGCTCGAATGATTCACCAACCACAGAAAAATCATCCATAAAAACATATATATTATCTTCCACCATGTCGGAGAATATCGACATCATACATCTCTGAAATGTGGCGGGTGCATTGCACAACCCAAACGGCATTCTCTTAAATGCAAAGGTCCCATATGGACAAGTAAAGGTGGTTTTCTCTTGACCTTCTTGTGCAATAGAAATCTGATTATACCCCGAATATCCATCAAGAAAACAGTACCACCCTTTTCCGGCAAGTCTATCCAACATCTAATCCATTAAGGGCATAGGAAAATGGTCTTTTTTAGTCCATGCATTTAATTTACAGTAATCCATACACACCTCCATCGATTAAATTCCCCCTTTCTTAGGTACACACTGAACAGGGCATACCCAACTACTATCAGCAATCAGATATATTACTCCCGCATCCAACAATTTAATGATTGATTTCCTTCTTCACGACCTCTTGCATAGGTGGATTTAAGGTCTCTGGTGCTCAATACTTGTCTTATGATCGGGCATGAGTTGGATTTTATAAGAACAAATACCAGGAGGGATCCCAATAATGTCTGCAATAGTCCACCCAATAGCTCTTTTGAACCTTTTAGCACTTTCACCAAACTCTCAACTTGTTGTTCATTCAGTCTGATGCAATGATTACCGGAAAAGTGTCACCATTTCCTAAGAATTCATACCTGAGATGAGGTGGGAGATCTTTTATTTCGAACTTTGGAGCCTCCTCTATAGATGGTTTTGCGGGTGGAGACTTGCGATTCTTCATGTCTAACTCATATTTCTTCGGTTTAAACCGAACATCACCTCGATCAAGATCCGCGACTAATGACTCTTACTCTTCAATGAAATTGTTATCAAAATTCATTATCACTGCCGTTAATGCTTCTACACCTAGACATTCTTCTATTTGTGTCTCAGATGACACACCAACTTTGTAGGATATAGCAGATACCGATTGGAGCTCACCACTCTGCCTCATGGACCTACAAATGTTGAAGGTCACTTCCTCATTGTTCAACCAAAATTTCATCTGCCCCTTTTCCGTATTAACTAAGGCTCTTCCCGTAGCAAGGAATGGCCTCCCAAGAATAATGGGCACTTCAAAATCAACTTAACAATCAAGAATAACAAAATCTGCCGAAAATATGAACGACTCCACTTTTACTAGAACATCGTGGAGTATCCCTATAGGCATTTTTACTGTTCGATCGGCCATCAGTAGCCACATCGCAGTGGGCTTTGGATCACCCAAACCCAACTTCTTGTAAATTGAGAGGGGCATGAGATTTATGCTTGCCCCAGATCACATAATACTTTCGCAAAATGTAATAACCGATTGAACAAGGAATAGTGAACGCACCCGGATCTTCTTTCTTTTGTACCAGAGATCTTGTAGCAATAGCACTACAATGCAGCATTCTATCATCATCCTCAAAAGTGACCGATCTTTTCTTTGTAACTAGATCTTTCATAAACTTGGCATAACCGGGCATTTGTTCTAAAGCTTCTACCAAAGGGACATTGACAGAAAGCTGCTTCAACATTGTTAAAAACGCCGATATTTACCATCCTCGGTCTTTTTCACTAATCTTTGAGGAAATGGGGGTGGTGGTCTAGGCATGGGAGTTACCTTTTTAGGTACTTCAGCATCTTTTCCAGTGTTATCTTCTACTTCACCATTAACCACTACCACTTTATCATTATCTTTTGTGACCTTTTTCTCATTAGACGGCATAGGTGGGTCAATGGTTTGCTTACCACCGCGAGTAGTGATTGCCATACAATGTCCATCATTTTTCGGATTTTGGATAGTGTTGCTAGGAAGAGTGCCCGGTTGCCGTGTGTTCATAGTCGCAGATAATTGGGCCAATTGTAACTCAAGCTGCTTAATCGATATTGCATGTGTATCGACTTTCTGCCCAATATCCGCTAAATCACTCCTCAACTCTTTAGTGTGCTCATCACTAGCATCGAACCTCCTCATCATTTTGTGCAACATATCCTCAACTCGCGCCATACTACCTCCACCATCCCTAGGAGTAACTTCACGATTTTGAGGAGGAACATAGGTCCCATACCTATCATTTCTATTAACATAGTTACCCTGTTGAAGTTGTTGTCGCGGTTGTAATTTCCTTCTCGAACATAATGACCCTCATGGTTATAGTTACCATATATCCGACCTTGGTTCCCTTGACCTTGGAGCAAATTCTCCTGATTAGAGCCTTGGGCACTCGGTCGGAAACCCCTCATCTACTCATTTACTGCATAGGAATCCATCTCATAATAGCATTCATCATTTGGTGGTGGTGGTTTAGAAAAGTAGTTAACTGCATTTATCTTTTCTGCACCCCATTGACAGTTTTAATACCAACCCAAGCTCAGTTCTCATCTGAGCCATCTCTTCACGAATCTCATCTGTGGTTGGGTTGTGAGTGGATTGCACTGTGAAGGTATTTCTCCCAGTATCTGACTTCCTAGTACTCCAAGCTTTATTATTCCGGGATATTTTTTCTAATTTTACAGCAATCTCGGCATAAGGACACTCCCCATAAGAACCACCCACTATAGTATCCCATACCGCTTTATTATTATCATCCTGTCCCTGATAGAAGTATTGCTTCAGTGACTCATCATCTATGCGATGATTGGGGACGCTTCTCAAAAATGAGGTGAATCTATCCCAAGAACTACTAACTGGCTCTCCTGGTAGTGCCACAAAGTTGTTCACTCTTTCTTTGTGGTTTAGTTTCTTGGAGACCGGGTAGTAGCGTGCTAAGAAAACGTCCCTTAGTTGGTTCCAAGTGAAAATTGAGTCATAAGGGAGCTCAGTGAACAAAATAGCAGCCTCTCCCGTCAGTGAGACAGGAAATACTTTTAGCCCTATTACATCCAAATCCAAATCAGGCCTCCCTACACAACTTTTACACACTGCCCTTACCTTAGCTATATGGGCATGTGGGTCCTCAGAAGGTAGCTTTGAAAACAAACCTCTGGCAGTGAGGATTTGCATCCGACTACTAGTTACCACAAAGGTGTGTCCTGGTGGTAGCGGGGGCAAGACAAGTGGCCCATCAGACTCTGCTATATTATCATAGCCTCTGTAGTATTCTTAAGGGCGTGGAGCGGGATTATGTCCCCTTTGTTGATTTTCCCCGGATCATCGGGTAATAACTGACCATGAACATCAACCGGAGCTGGGATGTTCTGGTTTGGATTATCATCATTAACACCCAAGTTTTAGTTCATATTGCATAGTGTACGCTCTAATTTGTGATCATAGGGAAACAAGGGTTCTCTTCCTGTCTGTGTATTTGGCATACAAGGAAGATAGTTCTGCAAGAATCAATAATAATAAAAAAATAAAATTAAGAAAATATTGACTAAACTTTAGAAATAATTTTACGTTAATCTAAAAGCTACTTTCCCCAGCAGCGGCGCCAAAATTTCATACGCTTAAACTTACTTCTCAAATAAAGTTGTCGTATCAAGTAAAGAACCCAACTAATGAGGTTGGGATCGTTTCCACGAGGAATATAGTCCAGACTTAACTTTAATCTATTATTACTATTATTTAGTCAATTATTTCCTTAGAAAACAAGAGACAATAAAGGGGATTTTTATTTCTAAATGAATGAAAATAACTAACTAAATCAAAGTAAACAACTAACAGATTCAAATATTGGAGTTTAATCAATTAATAAAAGTAACTAGGGTTTAAGTGTCCCCACAGGTTCCTAACTTTATAAATCTAACTAAACGATTCTTTCCTAGTATCTTGCATGCAAAGTGATAAGTTATGTATTTCTAAATCCTTGGTCCGGCATCTAGAAAATTTCACTCCGCACATTGGTCCGGCTACGTGTGTTGCTTTACTAACCCTTACCTTTAACTCATATTAAGCATTGTATTTGATATTTGACTAAGTTATTACCTCATACCAATCAATACTAGCCTATTAGATAGTATACACTAAATCTATGTTGATAATTCTTTTCCTATTATCTACCTCCTTGGTCTGCCAAGTAGCATTAAGGCGAGTTCTAACGTTGGCCATCCGTTAAAAAAACTTGTAAGCGAAAGAATTATCAATACATGCAAGACACTATTCTAGAATTGTTATTTTAGTTAGATTTTACACCATTATTCACCCATGGTTCCCACAACCCTAATTATGGCGTTTAGTTACCCATAGTCATAATCACAATATTCATATATGTAATATAAGAATTCTTGCACTTACTTAAATGAGAAAGAATAAAATCCAGAAGTTCACTTGATTAATCAACAAACGCACCAACAATCAATTCCAGAAAAAGTGTATCAATTACTGAAATTAATCGAGGACTAAGGATTCTCCAAAATTATAACAATCACAAAGTCTAATAACAAAGAGTCTAACCCTAAAAATGAGGTTTTTCCAACTATTTATAAAAAACAAAAAACCTAGTAAAACAAGGACTCTAATTGCTAAAAATCTGTCAAAACGCGTCTGAGTCGACGGACCTCGTGACGGGCTGTCGTGGTCACGACGGGCCTTCATGGCCTCCGTCATCCTATACTTTACAAATCCTTCTGCTGGTTTCTTCATTACCCTCGACAAACAGGTATGACGGACCGTTCCAAGCACGACGGTACGTCGATGGTCTCCGTTCCATAACACTTAAACTTCTTGGAATTTGGGTACTGGGACTACTCTCTGATCATTACGTTGAACCAGCAGGAAGGACCGTCGTGGCTATGACGGTCCGTCATGAACTTCGTAATCCCACACTTAGGTCAGAGTTCCCCATCTTCCTTCAGCAGCTTCACTACAATGCCACCTACGGGCCGTCACAAGCTCGATGGACCATCACAGGCCCAGTAGGTGGTAACTTTTCTGCATTTCTTGCTCAAAAACTTCCGCGTTCATCTTTAGACAGATTTCCTGCAAATAAAGAGAAACTTACACAAAAATCAATACAAAAAGGCTTTTGGACACACACTAAACTTAAGGAAAAGCATTAAAAATACCGTGAAACCACGGTATATCACCTCGGATAATCAACTACTAAATCCATGTTAATGGCCTCCCACTTTCACGTTGGAATCTCAATTGATTGAGTAAGACCCCAGGTTTAACGTGTTCGGCCTTGGCTTGTTGGGAATTGGGACACTCTTTTACGAACATAGAGATGTCTCGCTTCATACCTTCCCACCAATAGATCTTTTTCAGATCATCTTACATCTTGGTGGAACCTTGGTGGATCAAATACTTCAATCCATGAGCCTGTGCGATAATATTTGACCTCAAACCATCAATATTTGGCACACACAATCTTCCTTGGTACCTAAGTACACCTCTCCTCCTAATGATAAAGATTCATTCAGCTTACCCAACTGTGAATCCTTCAACTCCATAAGTACCGGATCGAGATATTGCTTAGCCTTAACGTCTACAACAAATGAAGACTGGGAACTCGAATGGACCGTAGCACCCTCCTCAGGTTTATCCACAAGTCGTACACCTAACCTTGCCAATCAATATACATCCTTAATCAACTCTTTCTTCTCATCATTAACGTGTGACACGCTGCCCATGCTTAATTGACTCAATGCATCCGCCACTACGTTGGCTTTACCCGAATGATAGTGAACACTCATGTCATAGTCTTTTAGAAATTCTAGACATCTTCTCTAACGAAGGGTCAATTCTCTTAGAGTAAAAACGTATTGAATATTTTTATGGTCACTAAATACATCAACATGTACACCATATAAGTAGTGTCTCCAAAGCTTCAACGCAAAGACAACCATAGCTAGTTCGACACCGTGTGTAGGGTAGTTCTTCTCATGGACTTTCAATTGTATTGATGCGTATGCAATCACCTTATCGTCTTGCATAAGAACACATCCCAAACCTACTTGAGGTGCATCACAATAAACCACATACCCTTCACCACTCCTCGGAAATGTGAGGACCGGGGCCGAAGTGAGTCGGTCGTTGAGTTCTTGAAAACTCTTCTCATATTTTTCAGACCACTCGAACTTAACTTTCTTCTTTGTTAATGCAGTCGATGGAGCATTAATCGCAGAAAACCCTTCTACAAACCGTCGATAATAATTGGCCAAACCCAAGAAACTTCGAATATCGGTAGGGGTAAGGGGTCTCGGCCAATTCTTGACCGCCTCTATTTTTTTTGGATCCACTTCTACCCCTTTATAGGTCACCACATACCAGGGGAAGTCACTTATCTTAACCAAAACTCACACTTACTAAGCTTCGCATACAATTGGTGTTCTCTGAGTACTTGCAATGTCATTATTAAATGTTGTTGATGCTCTTCTCTGGACTTAAAGTATATGAGGATGTCCTATATGAATACTATGACAAAATAATCAAGATACGGAAAAATCTATTAATAAGATCCATAAACACGGCTGGTGCGTTAGTAACCAAATGACAAGACAAGAAACCCGTATTGGCCATATCTAGTTCGGAAGGCACTCTTAGGGACGTCCCCTTGTTTTACCCTTAATTGGTGATAACCCGACCGAAGATATATCTTAGAAAAGAAACTTGAACCCTGTAGTTTACAAAAAAGATCATCGATTGAGGATATTTGTTCTTTGTAATGTCTTTGTTGAGTTGCCGATAATCGATACACATTCAAACAGTTCCATATTTTTCTTTACGAACAACACTGGAGCGCCCCAAGGGGATATGCTCAGTTGGATGAAGCCCTTATCAAGTAAATTTTTTAACTGCAACTTCAACTCCTTAAGTTCCACTGGGGACATTCTATATGGTGGAATTGAAATCGGTTTGGTGTTGGGATATAAGTCAACACCGAAATCGATCTCATGTTCGGGAGGGATCCCTGGTAAATCCTCCGAAAAGACATCTTGAAACTCATTAACTACTGAAACAGAGTCTATGGAAGGGACTTTTGTCCTATGTCTTTGACTCTAACTAAGTGACAGAAGTATCCATTAGATAAGATTTTATTAGCCTTAAGGTTTGAAACTATTTGGCTTGTTGGATTTGAATCATGCCCTTCCCTCTTTAACTCTAATTCATCGGGAAAATGAAAACTGACAACCCTATTTCGACAATCGATAGTAGCATAGCATTTATGAAGCAAATTCATACCCAAAATTATATCAAAATCTAGCATTGTTAGTTCTATTAGGCTAGCATGAATAACTTTATCGAGAACAGTAATGGGGCAATTTCGGTAGACCCTCTCGGCCCGAACGCTATCCCATATAGGAGTACTCACTAAAAAGGGCTCATACAGAATCTCAGGAAGCAATTCAAATTTACTAGCTACTAAAGCAGTAACCAAAGATAAGGTAGATCCTGGATCTAGTAATACATAAACAGGAAAAGAAAAGACAAGCAAGTTACCAGTAACCACATCCGCAGACTTCTCTTGTTCCTCTTTTCCTTTCAACGCATAGAATCAATTCCTCTTAGGTGGTTCAGCTGCTGCGTAGGGATTCGGCCGAGGCTGAGCATCTTCCTTGGCCGGATTCTTTGTGTTCTGAAAGTCCCTAACCATGTGTCCACTCTTACCACGTCCGTAACAACCATTCAAACCTACCATGCACTGACCCTTATGCACACGATCGCACTAAACACACACCTGTCGGTCAATCTTGTTGTTATTTTCATTGCCTTTCTTGGCATTAGTATTTTTTGAAGGAGTAAAGTTACCTGAGCGTTTGTTCCCCTTCTTGAACTTGGGCTTATCCCAAACTCCAAACGAATTCTTACCATGATTGAAATCGGATTGATCCAACGGTCGTGACTTCTTGTTCTCTCGGCTTCTCTTTCTGCGATGGATTTCCTCAAATTGTTGTGCATGGACCATCAACCTACAAAGGTCCATTTTATCGTGCTACATTGGTGCCCGACACTCTTCTTTAAAATCTTCCCACACACCAGTCACAAACCTGCTCATCTCATCTCTTCTATTATCCACATAGAAAAAGCATTTCGAAAGCTTAACAAACTTAAAAGAGTATTCCCTAACCGACATACCTCCTTGTCGTAAGTTGATGAATTCTTTGACCTTAGCTTATCTCTATTCTCTGGGAAAGAATCTCTCCATGAATGCAGTTTTGAGAACGTCCCAATTGACAGGGACACCGCTAGGTGTTCGACCATATCCCCACATCTTGTGACACACTTGAGCCACATCTTTGAGTTGATAAGCAGCCAACTCAGACTTTTCTTCTTCATTCACCCCCATAGCACACAGAATCTTATACATTTCATCCACAAACTCTTGAGGATCCTCATTGGTCTTGGAACCATATTAGACTGGAGTATTCATTCTTGTAAAATCCCTCAACTTACTAGCCATAGTGCTAACCTGTGGATTTTCTCTGTGAGCAGCTTCTCTATTGGCTTGAGTCGTGATGGCTTGATCTTGCACAGTGATGGCTTGGACCATATGAAGCAGTGTCGCCCTATCCTTTTCATCAGTCATTCCAACTACGTTGGCGGGCACTTGAGCTTCAGCAGCAGGGGCTTGAGGAGGAGCTTGATTACCTCCAACAGCTAATTCTTCAACCCTTCTGTTGGCGTTTCTTCTTGTGTTCATTGTCTACTTGTATACACAAGAAGGCAGTTTGATACTTAGAATGACACAAAATGTCAAACCTCTAGATAGAACGATAAGGAGTAGAAGAAGGTAACATTTCTAACATCACACAGTCTCTAAATCATGATTGTGGTGCTTCACAACCATAAGTTTGAAACTACGCAACATGGTAGTGTTGAGCTTTAGATCCTAGGTAATTTAACGTCATGCTCTGATACCAAGTTTGTCACGACCAAGATCCTGGAATTCGAACCGCGATCGGCGTTGTCAACCACTCAGAGGTAGGAGACAAGCCTCTTCTTAGCTTTCATCACAATCATACAAACAAATTTGCGAAAACTTGAAACTTTTTATTACTTAGTGAAGTATACGTAGACTTCATATAGTTTTGTGTAAGATTGATATTCTACTAGCTCAAACATTACAACCATCTATCAATCGATTAAACAATGAAATAAATGATCTTAATAATAATAATAATAATAGTTCGCCAATTGGCCTTATTACAATGTTTGAAATGAATACTTGAAAAGAAAGACTATGGACAGTAGTCACTAGATTTATCTAATGAACTAAGCTATAATAATAAAACGTAGCATCCTCCAACTCAAGAGGACCTACAGAAGTCTGGAGATCGCTTTTCCAAAGTGCTTCGACAGACTTCAACCTTCGTGAGAACATGCGTCTATAAAAATAGTAAAAACATATGAGGTTAGTACACACTTGTACTAAGTATGGGTGTATGAACATAACACATATGGGATGATGCATGAACAAGGAAAGCTCTTTCCTAAACAACATGTCAAGTTACGGTAATAACGTCACTTCCTTAATTAACACGTTAATCTTGATTTATGATGTAAATATGACATTTTCTCATGCAATTAAGTCACACAACTCGCATTCTATATGAACATAATACCTTGAAATCATTAACATAATTTTAGAACAACTTAAAACACGTTTGTAATTTATGTTCTTAGGCCGAGAGTGCTCTAATCTATACTAAGACTATTTTCAATCTTTACTAGCTTCTTGTTGTGTAGTTCAATGATCTCCTTTGATCTAATGGTTCACTTACAAGTACAATGATTCATTGTAGTCTCGTAACTACAATGAATTGAGTAAGCAATTCACAAGACTACGGACCCGACTGGCTACCTATTTATGAGTTATATTTTTCATTCTTCTTCTTGTTGGGTAACTTACATTAATAAGCCAATCTTTATTGGCTATGACCCTTATTTGATTATTTCATAATATATAGTTCTTGAGACATAATTCACGCTCCATTATTGGCTACCCCCAACTTGTTATGTCTATCAAACACTAATGATTAATGTTTATTAAGCTCTTACTTTACATAGCTCACTACGAACTTATGATTCCACTCCCTTGCTTGATCGTTCACTTTGAAATTTCTACTTATTCATTCTTACTCTCTTAAATAATTCTTTTATCCTTGACCGAAGTAGATCATGCGAGCTACATGAAATCCAGTGTCTTCTCCACACTGAAAAGGAGTGATTCACCAATAAAAGTGAACCATGCTCTGCGTCTTCGCCACACCAAAAAGGGAGATTCACCGGCTAAGGTGAATCGGTCAATGTTTTCCCCACATTTTAAAGGGGGGTTCATGGGTGTAGTGAATCAAATTCTTGTATTGAGCTATAAACAACATAGATCATGTTAGCTAGACATGAAATCCGGTGTCTCCTCACACTGAAAATAGGTGGAATCACTGGCCAAGGTAAATCCTAACTTCTAGCTTGTTTAGTGGGTGGCCTACACTAGATAGGTCCCCCTATGTTGGAAACATATTTCTATGACTAGGAGACGTACTGAGACCCTGGCGACCTCATCTCATGAGACTTACGTGTGCTCGCACTCGCTCATAGCTAGTCTATCTGTGAGACCCCGAAGATTACCTAGGTTAAATAGAGCCTAACATGTTGTTATTGATGTTCTAAGGTCCTAAATAAGTCTAATATATGGTATAGAGGCAGTATCTAAAGTATTAGGTGTGTTGGAAGTCAAATGTCAAGGGGCGACCAAGACGTTGGACGACTAAGTGACCTAAATGCCTCATATGTGATTCTATGTGTTTATGTGTGTATCATGAGGTTTCAAGGTCCTTAAATGAGTTATTATAGAATTTATAATAAGTGTGTTGAGTTTTGAGAATTTGGAGGTCAAACGACCAAGAACGTCCATGACGTTCGAAAGATATGCCTTGAAGTGACCTTGTGCGTCTAGGCGTGTTTCATCGAGTTTTACGTGTTCATTTCGGATGAAATTCAGGTGAGAGGTGTTAAACTATAGAAGATTGTATTTAGGTCGGACAATTCCGGGAAAAATTATCCCCAAGGACCATCTAAGAGTCCTTGAGGAAGGACCCAAAACTGTTGGCAAGGCAGTCCTAGGCAGACCCCGAATGACAGAGCAGTCGACGGCTCGTAGGCCTTTTGACGTCCCATCAAAGGGTTTTGTCGAAGGGGACTTAACCAAGGGAGACAAATAAGCCTTGGATAGCTTCTCTAACCACCGACAGTTTCCAGTGATGGCCCGTCATGGGGACGATGCCCCGTCGAGGGCATGTCGTCAGTGATGTTGTTTTTCTACGCTGGTGTTGCTGCCAAGTTATGGGTGAAAACGTAAATTCACCCCACTTCTAAATTAAGTCATTGGCGGTTTATTAAGGGTATTTTGGGTATTCAAATTAAGTATATAAAGGGTAAACAACTTAAAGACTTCATTCTTCCAAATTGAAAACCCAAAATACTTAGAAAAATCTCAAAGACTCCATTGAAGTCCAAATTGAGGAAGCATCTTGGTTTGGGGGATTTGAGTTGAAAATCATTATAGAAGTGAATAATTATCGTTATTGATGTATGTCTTTTGATCCTTGCAACTTGTTTCATCAAGGAGCCCAACTCTCAAGATGTTTTTCAAAGTTTTCTAAAGTGAATTGTCCAATTTCGGGTTCTACCATGGATTCTTGATTAAATTATTTCTAAACATTGAATTATGATGTAATTGATATTGTATTGATTATTTCAATCTAAATTACCTATGAACCCATGCAAATTAATGAACCCTAGTTTTGACTACTTATTGGGTTACTTGATATTAAGCTAATATTGTTGAATTGTTATGTAGTTTGTTGTAGGCTTTCTGATGATATAAGAATTGTATTCAATTTATATCTAATTGATCTTATATTGGTAAGCCTATATTGAATTGATGTAGATTCATTTAGTTTTATGATTATTGCTTTGAAATATTGTCCATGGCATGGGTAAGGGCCTTGTGATGTTGAATTGGTTGATTTGCATTGAATTGAAGTGTGGATGAGGGGATTAAGGTATGCTGTCCAATTTTATTTAATTTTATATTAATTATACTTTTATTCTATTGTGGATACTATGGTCCAGTTATGGTGGCGGTGTGATGTGTTTTACTTGCAATTGACGCGGCCTAGTTGGCGTTACTTTATGCAATATGATGAGCATGGCCTTATTGGTTATGTGGTTATTTGTGTATTTTATTATGTGAATAATGACATTATCTATGTACATGTTAAATCATATGTGTGTTCTTCTACTTATGTTGCCTTAAGTGATCATGTTAGACTATGACTTTGACATTACAAGTATAGTGTTAGGGTTAATTCTTGGTTATTCCTACTTGGCTTTGTGAGTCTATATGGAGTACATTAATTATGTTATGATGATATATAGGATGACTTGAAGATGTTAGGTTGTTACTAGGTGTTTCTATAATGACTTGCATTATGAGTTCAAGTGAAGTATGTGATGACTTGTCTTGGTTGACTTGTATATCTTGCTTGATGTATATATGATTATGAATATGTGATGTATATATTTAGGGTTTTAGAACTCTTAGTCTTGAATATGTTAATGACATGTGACTTTAAATGATGATATGAGAGTCTATTATGTGAAAACCTTGACTTAAGGGTAAGGTTAAGATTGTTGAAGCGTAAGCCGTAATGGTATCTTCAAAGTAAAGGAATGATGGAGTTGAGGTTAGTTGGATGAAACGGCATCAATATTAAAACTTAGCAAAGTCATCATGAGCTTCTTGTCTCCATTGTGAGGTAGCCATAGTGGACCTTCCTTGTTAGTCTAAATGTGATTGGGTTATGAACTTGTTATGGAACCCTTTTATACGAACCTAATGTATGAATTACTCTATGAGAAAGAAGGCTAGCACCGAGTGAGTATGGTAAGGGAAGTATTTCTAGTTAATTATAAGACTACAATACAAAGAAGCCCTTCATATTCCTTAACCATGTGCCTACATGGGATGTGTCCAAGTTCTACCATTGGCAAGTAGAACAACCTCATGGGAGTAGGATAGAACTCCGGATTCCATGTCTTGATATCATGGTCTATGTCGTTTATTGTATATTCTCATCATGTGGGATACTTAATAGTACTACAGAAGTTCTATGAATTTTATGTGGTTGTATGGGATGCTATCTAGACATAGCAAAATAGGCTTTGAAGGTGTTAGTTAGAGTCCCTAGGTCTTTTCCAAGACCATTACTTGAATGTCCTTTATGTGATGTATGAGTCTTAATGAACTAATGAACTAATGACTTATGTTAAGGAGTATGTAAATAAGTGAGTACCTAATCTAAAGTGACTTAAGGAATCCTTAGGTAAAGTGTGAAGAGGGCATAGGGATGATCTCTTCATGTCTTATCTTTGGAAGTCTTGAGGATGACTCTTGTTAGGGAAGTTGGTTGATTTTGTGGACATGATCAAAGCCTTAGGTAGTCTTAAGAACTATTTAGGTAATTTTAAAGAGGTCACTATGGACGTTATCTTCTTGATGTACTTAAGTAGGCCTTCTGATAGCCTTTGGAAGGAGAATGTCGTATCACCTATGTTTTGATGTATTATGTGAGCATGATTCTATCTTATGGAATCTATAGGATCTCTTGAGTGTGTGTGTAAGGGATTGTATGGGCGGTCGCTTCACAACTAACTCAAGTGAGACTTAGAGTTCACCTTTTGTAGAAACATCTTACATTGATGTTCATAATAACTTCTAAGTGTGAATGTAGCTAATGTTAAGTAATCCTAAATGTCGTTTAGGAAAATCTAGAGAGGGTGTATGGGCGGTATCTCTTTTTAACTTAAGTGAATATTAGGATATCTTTAACTGAGAAGATTACATTCTAAAGGGTGTCTTAAGAGAAGAATAAGCATCTTCACTGTAACAGTGAATGAGTTCACTGTAAAGTGATCTCTAAAATATGATTTTTGGTTTGAACGTTATCTTATGTGTTTCCAAGTTGCTAAATGTCATTCTTATGATTATAATATGACTTTTAAATGAAAAGATGCATATTTCCAATAAATGTCTATTTTCGTGATTTTTATGCATAAAGCCATACTTAGTACATAGGTTGTACTAACTCCATGCTTTTATCTATCTATGTAGTTCTTCGAAGGTGAGGAGCTTTGATAAGAGAAGACTTGGACTTAGAAGATCGTTCAAGAGAAGTTGAAGTATGTCCTCACTTGACGCGAGGGCATATATGTCTTTTATGTTTTCATTCAAAGTATTCTAATAGACTAAGTTTTTCTATATTCATATTTTGAAGTATGGGCCGTGTCCCAAGTATTCTTGTGTCTTAAGATGATGATATTAAGACTTAGTATTTCCTATTACTTTTCTATGAAAAAAGTTTTAATTCCACACTTTTCACAATGTTTACGCGATGACCGAGAGGTCGAGTACGCCGATTACAATCCGAGATTGTACCCTAACTTATTTGGTGTGGTCTTGGGATGTGACAAGCTTTGTATTAGAGAATATTATTGTGAAAGTAGTGTTAGGAATCAAGAAGTCTCATCAAGTCACATCTAGTAGAGTCTTGACCATCGGTGTGAATCGCGACACATCTATGGGTGGGAGGCTATAGGACGATAGAGTTTCCCTTCTTTTCAACTCCTATGTCGTGCAATAGAGTAAATATTATGATTATCCTTCTTATCAGTTTCCTTATTTTTTCTAGGAAATGAATACTAGAGGGATGGCCGCTAGAAGGTTTGAAGAGGAGAGGGTGAATGAGGACGTTCCCCCTCAAGTTGAGCAAGTTCAGCAAGTTTCTCAAGGTGGGAAAGGAGTTCAAGGTGATCAAGATGTCCAAGTGTCGCCGCAAGGTGATCCTAATCCTAATGTGGAAGGAGGTATTTAGTTTCCGAAGATGTCTAATAGGGAGATTAGAGAGTCTTTGATTGCTATAGCCCGAGCTGTGACTATGCAAGCTAATTTGAATATGATGCCTAGGGTTGTGGAGAGCACTATGACCTCTAGGTTGAGAGATTTTGTGAGGATGAATCCTCCTATGTTTCTTGTCTCTAAGGTAAATGAAGATCCCCAAGAGTTTCTTGATGGAGTGTACAAAGTTTTGAGTGTTATGGCGGTTACATCTAGGGAGAAGGCGGAGTTGGCTAAATGCCAATTGAGGGATGTTTCTAAAATTTTGTACACTCAATGGAAGGATAATAGGACGGAAAGGATCGGGTGCTATTGAGTGGGAAGAATTTAATGAAGCTTTTCTTGATATGTACTTTCCCGAGAGAGGTGAGAAATTAAGGTGGAGTTTATAAATCTCAAGCAAGGCAATATAAGTGTTGACGAGTACTCTTTGAAATTCTCCACTTTGTCTAGGTATGCCCCTTTTCTTGTGCCAATCCAAGAGATGAAATGAGTCGTTTTATAACGGGGTAGCCGACTTAGTGGTGGAAGAATGTTGTACCGCTATGTTGCATGATGATATGACCCTAGTTAGACTCACGGTGTATGCACAATCAATTGAAGAGTCTAAACTTAAAATAATAGCTAGAAGTTTGAAAAGGAGTGGTGCTAGTGATAAAGATCAAACTAGATTTAAGAAGAAGGTTCAATCTCAAGTAGAATCTAGGAGTGCTAAGTTCAAGGTTGAGAAAGGAGGTAGTTCCAAGGATGGCAAGCCTACTTGTGCAAATTGTTGCAAGAAACATTATGGTGAGTGTCTATTGGGTACCGGGAGTTGCTTTGGTTGTGGTAAAGATGGTCACAAAGTGAGAGATTGTCCGATGATTGCTTCTAGAGGTAGAGAGGGTAAGCCAGTTGCTCTTAGTGTCACTAAGAATGATGTTTCAAAAAAGGGCATTTCTATGAACTCCGTTCTAGGGTGAAGAAGCCGGGTGAGAAGGAGACTGATAATGATGTTGGTAAGTTCTCTTTCTTTTGTTAAGATATGAGTTCCTTCAAAGTGGGGGAGTATGGTTTGTAAATTGGATAGAAGTCCTTGAAATTGTTGCTGATGCATAATTTTTAGGAGTTTGGTTGAAATAGAATTTCATTAAATTTTTCATTGTGTGTTTTATGAAGCCTTTATTATGCTGTAAGATGTGTTCATATGGTGTTACTTTGCATAGTAGCATGTTTATTTATATGAAATGCCTAAAATTTGGATTTTTGAAAATTGCATAAAATCACTGCAATAATTTGTGAAAAATGACTATGTGATTCTTTGGTCTAAAATTATTGTAATATGGTTAGAACTGATGTATATGGGTATGATATTGAATATAAAATAAGTTTTTACTATTTGGAATGAAGCATGTGACTTTTGTAGCATAATGAGTTATAGAATTGTATGCTTATTTCTTGTTGTGTTGTAAATCTTTTGACTATGTGAAATTGATGTTTTCTTGTTGATTATGTGTTGTATGTAATGGTTATTATCTGCTAGATGACTCTCTAATCTTGGAAGTGTTCGGAGAGTGGCAAGTGTCATTCGAGGACGAACGTTGTCCATGTGGGGAGATTGTAAGACCCCGAAGATGACCTAGGTTAAATAGATCCTAAAACGTTGTTATTGATGGTATAAGGTCCTAAATATGTCAAATATATGGTATAGAGGAAGTAGCTAAAGTATTAGGTTTGTTGGAAGTCAAACGTCAAAGGACGACCAAGACGCTCGACGACTAAGTCGGCTGAATTCCTCATATGTGATTCTATGTGTTTATGCGTGTTTCATGAGGTTTTAAGGTTCTTAAATGATTTATTATGTCATGTATAAGCAGTGTATTGAGTTTCAAGAACTTTGGAGATCAAACGACCTAGAACGTCCATGACGTTCGAAAGACATGCCATAAAATGACCTTTTGCGTCTCGGCGTGTTTTGTCGAGTTTTACGTGTTGTTTTTGATGAAATTCAGGTGAGAGGTGTTAAAATTATAGAGTATCGGATTTGGATTGGAAATGTTTTGGAGAAATTATCCTCAAGTACCATCTAAGGGTCCTTGAGGAAGGACCCAAAACTGTTGGCAAGGCAGTCCCAAGCAGACCCCAAACGACGGAGCAGTCGACGGCTCGTAGGTCTGTTGATACCCCGTCAAAAGGTGTAGTCGATGGGGACATAAAAAGAAACCTAGGACAGCTTTTGTAACCTCCGACGGTTGCCAGTGACGGCCCGTCATGGGGACGACGCCCTGTCGAGGGCATGTCGTCAATGATACTGTTTTTCTGCGCAAGTGTTGCTGCCAAGTCAGGGGTGAAAATGTAAATTCACCCCACTTCTAAATTATGTCATGGAGGTTTATTAAGGGTAGTTTGGGTATTTTAATTAATTATATAAAGGGTAAACACCTTAAAGACATCATTCTTCCAAATTGAAAACCCAAAACTCTTAGAAAAATCCCAAAGACTCCATTGAAGTCCAAATTGAAAAAGTATCTTCGTATGGGGGGTTTTGAGTTGAAATTATTCATCAATGGGAATAATTATCATCCTTGAGGTATGGCTTTTGATCCTTGAAACTTGTTGCATCAAGTATCCCAACTCTCAAGATGTTTCTCAAAGTTTTCTAAAGTGAATTGTCCAATTTTGGGATTCTACCATGGGTTCTTGCATAAATGATTTCTAAACATTGAATTATGATATAATTGATATTGTATTAATGATTTCAATCTAAATTACCTATGAACCCATGTAAATTAATGAACCCTAGTTTTGACTACTTATTAGGTTACTTGATATAAAGCTAATATTGTTGAATTGTTATGTAGTTTGTTATGTGATGATATAAGAATTGTATTCAATTGATATCTAATTGATCTTAGATTGTTAAACCTAGATTGAATTGATGTAGATTCATTGATTTTTATGGTTATTGCTTTGAATTATTGTTCATGGCCATGGTTAAAGGCCTTGTGATGTTGAATTGGTTAATTTGGCATTGAATTGAAGTGTGGATGAGGGGATGAAGGTATGCTGCCAAATTTCATTAATTTGATATTAATTATACTTCGATTCTATTGTGGTTGGTATGGTCCACTTATGGTGGCAGTGTTATGTGTTTTACTTGCAATTGATGTGGCCTTGTCGGCGTTACTTTGTTCAATATGATGAGCATGGCCTTATTGGCAACTACTTGAAGTAATGTGGCTATTTGTGTAGTTGATTATGTGAAGCATGACATTATCTATCTAGATGTGATGTCGTATGTGTGTTCTTCTACTTATGTTGCCTTAAGTGATCATGTTAGACTATGACACTGACATTATGTGTATAGTGTTAGGGTTAAGTCTTAGTTATTCCTACTTGGGCTTGTGAGTCTATGTGGAGTACATTAATGATGTTATGATGATATATAGGATGACTTCAAGATGTTAAGTTATTTCTAGGTGTTTTTAGAAATGACTTGCATTATGAGTTCAAGTGAAGTATGTGATGTCCTATCCTTGTTGACTTGTATATCTTGCTTGATGTATATATGATTATGAATATGTGATGCCTTTATTAAGGGTATTATAACTCTTAGTCTTGAATATATGAATGGGATATCACTTTAAATGATGATATGAGAGTATTATGTGAAAACCTTGACATATGGGTAAGGTTAAGATTGTTAAAGCGTAAGCCGTAATGGTATCCTTCAAAGTAAAGGATGGACTTACGGTTAGTTTGCTGAAACGACATCATATTAACACTTAGCAAAGTCATCATGAGCTTCTTGTCTCCATTGTGAGGTAGCCCTAGTAGACCTTCCTTGATAGGGTAAATGTGATTGGGTTATGAACTTGTTATGTAACCCTTTTATGTGAACCTAATGTATCAATTACACTATGAGAAAGAAGGCTAGTACCGAGTGAGTATGGGAAAGGAAGTATTTCTAGTTAAGTATGAGACTATAATACAAAGAAGCCCTTCATATTCCTTAACCATGTGCCTACATGGGATGTGTCCAAGTTCTACCATTGGCAAGTAGAACAACCTCATCGGAGTAGCATAGAACTCCGGATTCCACGTCTTGCTATCATGGTCTATGTCGGTTATTTCCTATTCTCATCATGTGGGATAATTACTAGCACTAGAGAAGTTATATGATGTTTAGGTAGTGGTATGGGACGCTATCTAGACATTGCACAATATGCTTTGAAGGTGTTAGTTTGAGTCCCTAGGTCTTTTCCAAGACCATTACTTAAATATCCTTTATGTGATGTATGAGTCTTAATGAACTAATGAACTAATGACTTGTGTTAAGGAGTATGTAAATAAATGAGTAACTAATCTAAAGTGAGTTAAGGATTCCTTAGCTTAGGTGTGAAGAAGGCATAAGGGATGATCTCTTTATGTCTTATCTTTGGAAGTCTTGAGGATGACTCTAGTTAGGGAAGTTGGTTTATTTTGTGAACATGATCTAAGCCTTAGGTAGTCTTAAGGACTATTAAGGATATCTTGAAGAGTTCACTATGGACGTTATCTTCTTGATTTACTTAAGTAGGTCTTTTGATAGCCTTTGGAAGGAGAATGTCATATCACCTATGTGTTGATGTATTATGTGAGCATGATTCTATCTTAGGGAGTCTATAGGATCTCTTAAGTGTGTGTGTAAGGGATTGTATGAGCGGTCGCTTCACAACTCTCAAGTGAGACTTAGAGTTAACCTTTGGTAAAATAATCTAACCTCGATGTTCATGATACCTTCTAAGTGTGTATGTGACTCATTATAAGTAATCCTGAGGGTTGTTTAGGCATATCTAGAGAGGATGTATGGGCGATATCTCTTTGTGTGACTTAAGTGAATCTTAGGATAGCTTTAAGTGACAAGATTACATGTAAAAGGGTGTCTTAAGCGAAGAATAAGCATCTTCACTGTAACAGTGAAATAATTCACTGTAACAGGATATCTAAAATATGATTTTTTGTTTGAATGTTATCTTATGTGTTCCCAAGTTGCTTAATGTTGTTCTTATGATTAGAATATGATTTTTAAATGAACAGATGCATATTTCCAATAAATGTCCGTTTTCAAGATTTTTATGCATAAAGCCATACTTAGTACATGTGGTTGTTATAACTCTATGCTTTTATCTATCTTTATAGTTCTTGGCATGTGTGGAGCTTTGAGAAATGAAGACTTGGACTTAGAAGATCGTTCAAGAGAAGTTGAAGTATGTCCTCACTTGACTCGAGGGCATATATATCTTTTATGTTTTCATTCAACGTATTTTAATAGACTAAGTATTTCTATATTCGTATTTTGAAGTATGGTCTGTGTCCCAAGTATTCTTGTTTCTTAAGATGATGAGATTGAGACTTAGTATTTCCTGTTACTTTTATATGAAAGAGATTTTGAAGACTATATTATGTTTTGTGAAAAGTTTTAATTCCGCACTAATTTTCACTATGTTTATGCGATGAATGATATGAAAGGGCTTGTATAAGACCTCCGAGAGGTTGAGTACGCCGGTTACAATCCGAGATTGTACCCTAACATCTAGGGTGTGATATTGGATGTGACAAGCTTGGTATCAGAGCGTAGGATGGTGAAAGTAGTATTAGGAATCAAGAAGTCTCATCAAGTCACGTCTGTAGAGTCTTGACCATCGGTGTAAGTTGCGACACATCTATGGGCGAGAGGTGATAGGGAGATAGAGTTTCCCTTCTTTTCTACTCCAATGTCTTGCGGTAGAGTAAATTTTATGATTATCCTTCTAATGAATTTCCTTGTGTTTTCTAGGAGATGACTACTACAACGATGGCCGCTAAAAGGTTGGAAGAGGGTAGGGTGAATGAGGAGGTTCCCCCTCAAGTTGAGCAAGTTGATCAAGTTCCTCAAGGTGAGCAAGGAGTTCAAGGTGCTCAATATGCCCAAGTGCCTCCCCAAGGTGATCTTATTCATAATGTGGAAGGAGGTATTGAGGTTCCGGAGATATCTAATAGGGACATTAGTGAGGCTCTGATTGGTACAAACCGATCCGTGACTATGAAGGCTAATTTGAATATGATGCCTAGGGTTGCGGAGAGCACTATGACATATAGGTTGAGATATTTTGTGACGATGAATCCTCCTATCATTCATGGATCTAAGGTAAATGAAGATTCCCATGAGTTTTTTGATGGAGTGTACAAAGTTTTGAGTGCTATGGGGGTTACATCTAGGGAGAAGGCGGAGCTGGCTTCGTACCAATTGAGGTATGTTTCTACAATTTAGTACAATCAATGGAAGGATAATGGGCCAGAAGGATCGGGTCCTATTGAGTGGGAAGAATTTAAGTAAGCTTTTCTTGGTATGTAATTTCCTTGAGAGAGGAGAGAAATTAAGGTGGAGGAGTTTATCAATCTCAAGAAAGGCAATATGAGTGTTGAGGAGTACTATTTGAAATTGTTAACTTTGTCTAGGTATGCCCCTTCTCTTGTGTCCAATCCAAGAGATGAAATGAGTCATTTTGTGACGGGGTAGACTACTTAGTAGTGGAAGAATGTCAACACCACTATGTTGCATGATGATATGACCCTAGCTAGACTCATGGTGTATGTAAAATCAATTGAATAGTCTAAAATTAGGAGGAGGGCTAGAAGTTTGAAAAGGAGTGGTGCTAGTGATCAACAGCAAACTAGGTTTAAGAATAAGGTTCAATCTCAAGGAGAATCTAGGAGTGCTAAGTTCAAGGTTGAGAAAGAAGGTGGTTCCAAGGATGGAAAGCCTACTTGTGCAAATTGTGGCAAGAACTATCATGGTGAGTGTCTATTGGGTACCGGGACTTGCTTTGGTTGTGGTAAATATGGGACAAAGTGAGAGATTGTCACATGATTTCTTCTATAGGTAGAGAGCGTAAGCAAGTTGTTCCTAGTGTTCCAAAGGATGATGTTTCATCAGAGAGGCGTTTCTATGCACTCCGTTCTAGGTGAAGATGCCGGGTGAGAAGGAGAGTGTTGATGATGTTGGTAAGTTCTCTTTCTTTTGTTAAGATATGAGTTCCTTCTATGTGGAGGATTATGGTTTGTAGATGGGATAGAAGTCCTTCAAATTGTGCTTATGCATGATGTTTAAAAGTTCAGTTGAAATTGAATTTCATTAACTTCTTGAATTTTGTGTCTTATTAAGTCTTGATTATGTTGTAAGATGTGTTTTTATGGTGTTACTTTTCATATTAGCATGTTTATATAATGAATTGCCTAAAATTTGGATTTTTGAAAATTGCATAAAATCACTGTAGCATATATAAACAGTTCACTGTAATATTTTGTAAAAAATGACTATTTGATTCTTTGGTCTAAAATTGTTGTAATATGGTTAGAACTAACGAATATAGGTATGATATTGAATATAAAATGATTTTTTACTATTTGGAATAAAGCATGTTAGTTTTGTAGAATAATGAGTTATAGAATTGTATGCTAATTTCTTGTTGTGTTTTGAATCTCTTGACTATGTGAAATTGATGTTTTCTTGTTGATTATGTGTTGTATGGAATGGTTATTAGCTTCTAAATGTGTATCTAATCTTGGAAGTGTTCGGAGAGTGACAAGTGTCATTCGAGGACGAATGTTGTCCAAGTGGGGGAGATTATAAGACCTCAAAGATGATCTAGGTTAACTAGAGCCTAAAATATTGTTATTGATAATATAAGGTCCTAAAATATGTCTAATATATGGTATAGAGGCGGTTGCTAAAGTATTAGGTGTGTTGGAAGTCAAACGTCAAGGGACGACCAAGACGTTCGACGACTAAGTCACCTAAAAGCCTCATATGTGATTCTATATGTTTATGTGTGTTTATGATGCTTTAAGGTTCTTAAATAAGTTCCTATAGCATGTATAAGCAGTGTGTTGAGTTTTGAGAAGTTTGGAGGTCAAACGACCAAGAACGTCCATGACGTTCGAAAGATATGCCTTCAAGTGACCTTGTGCGTCTAGGCGTGTTTTGTCGAGTCTTACGTGTTGGTTTTTTATGAAATTCAGATGAAAAGTGTTAAACTTATAGAATGTCGGATTTAGGTCAGAAACTTTTGAGAGAAATTATCCCCAAGAACCATCTAAGGGTCCTTGAGGGAGGACCGAAAACTGTTGACAAGGCCGACCCCAACGACGGAGCAGCCGACAGCTCATAGGACTGTTGACACCCCGTCAAAAGGTTTCGTCGATGGGTAATTAACCAGGGATACAAAGTATACTTGAACAGCTTCTTTAACCACCGATGGTGGCCAGTGAAGGCCCGTCATGTGGACGACGCCCTATCGAGGGCAAGCCGTCGGTGATGTTGTTTTTCTGGGCAGGTGTTGCTGCCAAGTTAGGAGTGAAAACATATATTCGCCCCACTTCTAAATTAAGTCATTAGCAGTTTATTAAGGGTATTTTGGGTATTTTTATTAAGTATATAAAGGGTAAAAACCTTAAAGACTTCATTCTTCCAAATTGAAAAACTAAAACACATAGAAAAATCCCAAAGACTCCATTGAAGTCCAAATTGACGAACCAGCTTGGTGTGGGGGTTTTGAGTAGAAATTCTTCATCAAAGTGAATAATTATCATCCTTGAGGTATGGCTTTTGATCTTTGAAACTTCTTTCATCAAGAAGCCAACTCTCAAGATGTTTTTCAAAGTTTTCTAAAGTGAATTGTCCAATTTCAGGATTCTACCATGGGTTCTTGCATAAATGATTTCTAAACATTGAATTATGATCTAATTGATATTGTATTGATGATTTCAATCCAAATTACCTATGAACCCATGTAAATTGATGAACCCTAGTTTTGACTACTTATTCGGTTACTTGATATTAAGCTAATATTGTTGAATTATTATGTAGTTTCTTATGAGCTTCCAAATGATATAAGAATTCTATCCGATTGATATCTAATTGATCTTAGATTGTAAAACCTAGATTGAATTGATGTAGATTCATTGAGTTTTATGGTTATTGCTTTGAATTATTGTTCATGGTCATGAGTAAAGGCCTTGTGATGTTGAATTGGTTGATTTAGCATTGAATTGAAGTGTGGATGAGGGGATGAAGGTATGCTGACCCATTTTATTTAATTTGATATTAATTATACTTTGATTCTATTGTGGTTGGTATGGTCCACTTATGGTGGCAGTGGTATGTGTTTTACTTGCAATTGACGTGGCCTTGTCGGTGTTACTTTATGCAATATGACGAGCATGGCCTGATTGGAAATTACTTGAATTAATGTGGCTATTTATGTAGTTGATTATGTGAAGAATAAAATTATCTATCTACATGTGAAGTCATATATGTGTTCTTCTACTTATGTTGCCTTAAGTAATCATGTTAGACTATGACTTTGACATTATGAGTATAGTGTTAGGGTTAACTCTTGGTTACTCCTACATGGCTTTGTGAGTCTATGTGGAGTACATTAATGATGTTATGATGATATATAGGATTAGTTGAAGATGTTAGGTTGTTTGTAGGTATTTCTAGAATGACCTGCATTTATGAGTTCAAGTGAAGTATGTGATGTCTTGTCTTGGTTGACTTGTATATCTTGCTTGATGTATATATGATTATGAATATGTGATGTATGGATTTAGGGTGTTAGAACTCTTAGTCTTGAATATATGAATGACATGTGACTATAAATTATGATATGAGAGTCTATTGTGTGAAAACCTTGACATAAGGGTAAGGTTAAGATTGTTGAAGTGTAGGCCGTAATGGTATCTTTCAAAGTAAAGGAATGATGAACTTAAGGTTAGTTGTCTGAAACAACATCATATTAACACTTATGAAAGTCATCATGAGCTTCTTGTCGCCATTGTGAGGTATCCCTAGTGTACCTTCCTTGGTAGGGTAAATGTGATTGGGTTATGAACTTGTTATCGAACCCTTTTATGTGAACCTAATGTATGAATTACACTATGAGAAAGAAGACTAGCACCGAGTGAGTATGGTAAGTGAAGTAGTTCTAGATAAGTATGAGAATAGAATACAAAGAAGCCCTTCATATTCCTTAACCATGTGCCTACATGGGATATGTCCAAGTTCTACCATTTCCAAGTTTCTAAATGTTGTTCTTATGATTATAATATGATTTTTAAATGAAAAGATGCATATTTCCAATAAATGTTCGTTTTCATGATTTTTATACATAAAGTCATACTTAGTACATGTGGTTGTACTAACTCCATGCTTTTATCTATCTTTATAGTTCTTGGCAGGTGAGGTGCTTTGAGAAGTGAAGACTTGGACTTAGAAGATCGTTCAAGAGAAGTTGAAGTATGTCCTCTCTTGACTCGAGGGCATATATGTCTTGTATGTTTTCATTCAAAGTATTGTAATAGAATAAGTAGTTCTTTATTCATTTGAAGTATGGGTCGTGTCCCAAGTATTCTTGTGTCTTAAGATGATTATATTGAGACTTATTATTTCCTATTACTTTTATATTAAAGAGATTTTGAAGACTATATTTTGTTTTGTGAAAAGTTTTAATTCTGCACTACTTTTTACTATGTTTATGCGATGAATTATAGGGCATGTATAAGACCTCCAAGAGGTCGAGTACTCCGGTTACCGTCCGAGATTGTACCCTAACTTATAGGGTGTGGTCTTGGGATGTGACACTATCGGTGCTATGCTCAGATTTTATCTTCTGATCTTTTAGAGTTGACTCATTACATTATGGAAGCTTGCTTCTAGTTATGAGGTTTACTTACTCTATGGATGACTGGTCATCCCTATATTTACTTGATGATTATTCTCTTAAGACATTTCTTTCTCATCATGGTGCGAGTGAGACTAGTCTTACGGACTCTAGCACCCTCTTATGTGAGTATAATTGATGTAAAAATTAACTTTTCTTGAGACTTGTATCACTTCTTTCTAACACTCTTTATTAGGTCAATCTTATGAGTTAACTCTTAGTTATCTCTTTACTCACCTTAACTTATTTACCTTACTTACTAACCTTATATCATTCTTTATGATGGTTATTGATTTCTTTGTAAATCGGCGTTACAGGTTGTGTAAATAGAGTATGCTGGGACTTGTCCCCTTGATAGGCATACCCTATGTTATGAGTTCATTGAACTGATAATGAGATCACTTTGCATCTTTTGAATCTATTGGTACTAGCCCTATTTGTTGGCACAAAATCATATCTGATACTAAGACAAGCCAATTCGATAATTCATGTATACAATACAGCGATCTAACATGTTAAATAAGTCGTCATATAACCTTTAATTAACACATAAAATCAATTCACGAACAACTCATAAGCAACTCATATTCTCGAAACACATATAGGTATTATAACATTCAACGTTCATGTAAATAACACCCTAGCATGCAGATCTAATCACGTGTATTTCACTCAGCATACTAATCACTTAAACACACATATAAGATAATTTAAGACCACATACAACCGACAATGCAACGAGAATAGTGCTACTATACTACAAGAATCGGAAATCAGGAGAACTAGGAAGAGTAACATGCTATTCGACCGTAAAACCCTAGTTTCGATATTCTTGAAGTAAAAACATTTGAAAAGCCTCTTTGATAAAGTATTACATGATAGAAAACCCATACCATGCTGTAGAATTGAATCTATGAAGACCACTACGAACTTTGCACGAAAAACCTTGAAGATCCTTGCTTAGCATTCTAGGGTTAGGTCGCGGTTCTTGTCTTGAGTTTTGGACGTTAATGGTGAGAAGATTTTAAGTCTAATTCTTTTGATAAATGATTGTAAATCAGGTGAATTTAGTTTATATACTTAACTAAAATAGCTTAGGTAGTTAATTACCAAAACGCCCTTCCTTGTTTGACTAGACTTTAGGGAATTGATGACTCAACTGATTTTAAGGGTGGCTCCTTGTAGTTACGATTTTGTCTTTTTATTCTAATTAATGAAGTTGATAAATTAATTAATTAATTTTTCTAGGGTAATTACTAAAATACACCTAGGGTTGTTAGGATTAAAGTCAACCATTTGGACCATTCTAGGTTAGGTACTAGGTTGTCCTTAAGTTAGTTACACTCAGTATTTGTCACCCGACAAGGTCCTAGGTTGTCGGGTGTCTTAGCTGTCCGTACTAGGTCGTTCTAGGGGTGGTTGGGTAGTTATGTTAGTTGGTTAGGTCCTAGGGTTTGTTAGAGGGTCTGGTCCCACGCATTTGGACACGCACGTGCATGGTCCCCCCAACCGCCCTAACTGATTCTATTAGGGTGGTTCCCTCGGCCGTTCCTTGCCCATGTGCAATCTCATGTGTTTCTTGTATTTTCCTAACAAACTATTGGGAAGGTTCCTTTGGAATAATTCACTTATTGTCCCAAGGATCCTTACTATGTCCTTGGGCACTACTTACTCTACATGATCATTTTAAATTGTTATGTGCTATGGTATCTAGACTTGACACTTGGATGTCTCATACCTTAAGTATTGCATTAGAGATCACTATTTTAGCATAGGGTCTTCTTTTTAGGTATAATTTCTATTAATCTTGGAGCATGTTTCGACTACTTGGATTTTATTATAGAAATTAGCTAACACCCCTTAGCCAATTTTCTATACTATGCCCAATATTATTCAACATTGCGCATTGGGATGCCTATATAACCATATTCACATTCTTAAGGTCCTATAGGTCTCTTTGATAGACATGTAATTTTCCAGAATGTTACAGGGAACTTAGCTTAGCACAAAGTGAACTTGACATTGAGAGGTGTTGACTTTCCCTTGAGGAAAGATTCACCATTTGTACATTGTAGAGTGTTGACTTCCCTGTGAGGAATATTTATCTATGGACCTACATGAGGTGTTGACTTCCCTTTGAGGATGAGATCACACATGTTTTCTCATGAGATGAGGCCCCAATTGTTCAATGACATGTAGACGGAACTACCTATCTTCTAATTCCATAGACTATGCTTGCCACATAGGATCTAGCAATTTATATCACCTAATATGCTAGGATATATGTTAGGTAGGAAGACCTTCCATTGGTGTAAGGCTCTACAACACTAAATTCTATGTTTAGCACTCATGGTCTTAGTGTCGATTGAGGCTATAGTTTCTCTAAAGTAAAATGGACAATGGAAGTAATGGAAAGTATCCTAACTAGGATGACTTAAGGAAGGTTACTTAGTATAGGTGGAAGTAATGAACCCATCTAGACATTGCACAAGTAGCTCCTTAGGAAGTATTAGAAGGGTGACCTAATGTATATAATTATGTTTATGTCCATATGCATGACTTAGTAGTATTTACCTGCTTCTTTTGAACATGTGCTTGGTATGAATATATATGATGTGATTTTATCCTTATGTGCACTATGTTGGTATAAATGACTATATTATGAAGGTCTTGTATTGACATGAATGAAGTTGGCTTTACTTGTGATGTTGATGTATGAAGTGGTAAAGTTTGTGGTCTCATGAAGGGTCTACTAAGCATATGTGAGGTTATGGGGCTTCACATGTACATTGCACTAGTAGATTAAGAATGGGATTATGTGCCAAGTCCTATAAGGTACCATTTGAAGTAAACTAAGTATATGTGCACATTGACTAAGATTTCACTGTTATGTCCTTCATAGTTTGGCTAAAATATGTCTATGTTGTACTATACTTCTATGATGGTATGTGTTGTCCTGTGTAGATTGTATGTATGTTTTCCTTGTGACCTTAAGGTGATGCATTTCACCAAGTATCACTAGAGGTTACTTGTAAGGTTGATGAGTTAAAGGAAAAAGGGTTCATTGTTAAGGGAAAAGGAGCTCACTATAATGTGACTTAAAAAGGTAATAAAACCTATATGTGATCTTATGTAATGTTTGACCTTTGAATATGTGTATATGATGTATGTGAATGATATAAATGCTATTGCTTAAAGGTTTTATGAAGAATTACTCAAGAAGCATGAAGTATGATATTCAAGAAAATGTCCCTTTTAAATGCATGTTTTTGCATGGTTGCCATACTTTGTACATTCTTGTTCTAATCCCATTCTTCTCTACTTTTTACACAAAGTTTAAGTTATGGATGATTAAAGGATGTCTTGAATGGTGAATAGCTTGCTAGATGATTCCCAAGCCCAATGAAAGGAATCCTTCAAGTTCAAGGATCTCCTACTTATGTCTTTAATGTAAGGTCTTTAAATATTGTATAGTTATGTAATGTGTCTTATGGGTCGTGTCCCTAATTTACTCTAATGTTGTTGAGTCTATGATGGAAAATATACTTAAGGTCTATATATGTATTATGACTTGTGTTTTATACTTATATGAAGTAATGTTCTAGCATATGATGTGCTAAGAAAGTTTTAAATTTTCCGCTAAATTTACTATGTCAATGCAATGGATGATAACTATGGGCTTGTATAAGACCTCCGAGAGATCAAGTACGCCATGTTTCTTCTAGGGGGTGCTCCCCGGATGTGACACTTTACCTGGGTAAGGGTTATTCTAGCTTGACTTTAATGGATCACCATGGCTCGTCATCTCGACCACGGCTCGTGAAAGGTATTCTGGTCTGACGTTTGAGACCGGTGGATCCTGTCTGGCTTCATGAAAGCCAGTATGGTTTGTGAGGTAGTACAAGGCCTCTGAAGTTTCGCGTTGGTCCACCACTTTCTTAGATGGGTATGAGTCCATGGTCAAGTCCATGGACCATGGTCCCCTTAGAGGTCCGTGAACCTTGTCGTGGTTCACCTGGTTTTGCTAGTTTTATTTGTAAACATTCAAGTTTGGGTTACAATATCTCCTCCTTGGGAACATTCATCCTCAAATGAAGCCTAAGCTAGCTGAGTATGGAGGGAAAGAGATGCAAACCCTAAAACTAAGCAATGAAATCTCACTAAACTAACTTCCAAAAACATCCAAATGTGCTGAAACTTTTAGTATAAATGATGGAACAAGATAGTAAGTCTAAATGTACACATGATTCACTGAATAACTTGAAAAGGACTACTACCTCAAAATGGAATAGAATTGGAATGAATGAGGTGAGGATACTTAGCTTTCATGGCTGATTCTGCTTCCCAAGAAGTTCCCTCTATATACTAACTCATCCACAAAACCTTAACTGAAGCGGCCTCTTTTTTTTACAACCTTCGAACCTGATTATCATGAATTTCACCTAGTACCTCTTCATGAGTGGGAATATCCTTCACAGCCACACTTCCTTAAGAAACAATATATGTGGTGTCACCTACACATTGTTTCAACAAGGAAATGTGAAAAACTAGATGTTCTACTTCTAGTTCTACTGGCAACTCTAACTACTAAGACACGTCGCCAACCCTTTTCATGATCTTGTAAGGGCCTACATATTTAAGACTGAGGTTTCCTTCTTGAAAAATCTCATCACCCCTATCATAGTGACAGTTTCTGGAAATAAACTAAATCATCAATTTGGAACTCCATGTTCCTTTTCATTACGTCTACATAGGACTTCTGGCAATTATGGGCTTTCATAAGTCTATCTCCAATGAGCTTAAATTTTTTCATGACATCATGAAGCGAATCTGGTCCAATCAACGATGCTTCACCTACTTCAAATGGACTAACTAGAGATCTTCATCTATGCCCATATAATGCCTCGTAAGGAGACATTTCAATGTTAGAAACATAACTATTATTATAGGGAAACTCTATTAGTGGAAGGTGATGATTCCAAGTACCCTTGAAGTCGAACAAGCAAGCTCTAAACATTTCTTCTAAGGTATGATGTTTGTCACAACCCGGATTCTGGAATCCAAATCGCAACCGACGTCATTGACCTCTCAGAGGTCGCAGACAGCCTCATCTTGCATTCATCACATTCATATAGTTAATTTTAGCGGAAAATTTAAATCTTTTAAATGTATGAAGAATTTATAGACTTCATATATTTTTTTCATGAATTCATCATATACTAAGCTCAACATAAATGTAACAACCATCTATCATAAGAATCAATTCGAAACAGAATAAGAATATATCATAAATACGTTTGCCAAACACGACCTTATTACAAAATCTTCGAAATAAAAGTACGAAATAAACTCTAGGGACAACATCCACTAGCTTTTTCTAAAACTAAGGCTAGACTAAAACTCTAGCATCCTCAAAATCAAGAGGACCTACCAAATGGTCTGGAGAAAAGCTGATGTCCAAACCGTTGCAAGAGTCGTCAATCTGTCCCTTAACCTGCATCTATAAAATAGTAAATAGTAGGGGTTAGTACACCACTTGTACTAAGTATGCGTGTATGCACACATACACATAAGGCTATGCATGATCAAAGAAAGTTCTTCCTAAACAACATGCTATTTCTGGAAAGCCTAGTCACTAAACATTCCAAAATAGTTAGTTGTAAATTGTGGTATGAATATGATGTATATTAATGCATTAAAAGCACACAACTCATTTTCTATATGATTAAAAGACATTATTATCATCAACATAATTTTAAAACAACTCGAGCGAAGATTTGAGATTTTGATCCTCTTAGGCCGAGAGCTCCTCTTTGTACACTTAGATTATTTTTCAGTCTTTTTCTTTTGTTGTTGTGTAGTTCAATAACTCCTTTGGTCTTATGTTTTACTTACAAGTGCAATGATTCATTATAGTCCCATACCCACAATGAATCAAGTAATTTATTCAAGAGATTAAGGAAATGACTTAACTACAATTTGGGGCATGAATAGATTTATAAGTCAATACTTATTGACTATACTCATTCTTTAGTTGATTGCATAATGTGCATAGTTCTTGGGGTATATCATTAAATCTTATGATCTTGCTTACTTTGGGCATGAATTCTTTATTAGCCAATCATTATTGGCTAAATACATTAGTTAATCATTTTGGATAAGCATATTTGAATTCATTATTATCTTTTATATTTTCCTAATAAAGGAAGCCATTATAAGCCAATTTTATTTGGCTTTGTTCATTTTCATGACATGAAGATTCACTATTAACTATACCCTTTACTTGTTGTAAACTTCATTGGACATGCTTTGACTATCCTTATAGCAACTCATTCATTACACTATATATTCATTACATTTCATAAGTCATTCTCTATTGATCATTCCATTGATTTCACTATTTTCATGTTAGGGAAGTTATGGGTTATTTATTTAACGTTTTCATGTTTTATATATTATACGATGTAACACCCCGTAGCCAAAACAGACCAAAAGTTAGTTTTTCAGAAAAATATGCAGGTGCTACCAACGGTGGCATCGACGGACCGTAGCCTGAAACACGGTTCGTTCTGCACGTTGGTGGCATCGACGGACCGTAGCCTGAAACACGGTTCGTTCTGCACAACCGTCGATGGGATCAGAAACTCCCAAAAATTTCAGCCTAGAAAAATTGGTTTAAGTCTTGGACGACGGACAGACTTACGATCCGTAGGTCAAACGACGGTCCGTAGTCCGTGACCGTCGATCAAGACTTCCTTCAACCACTCTCGGACAAGAGCTATGGATGACCAGCATGGTTCGTAGGTGGACGTAGGTCTGACCGTAGGTGGAAAATTTGCAGCCAGTTAAAGGGAAATGCAGTTGTGTCAAATTAAAATGATCATAACTCTTAGCACAAAATGAATTAGGTCTCCCATAACCTACCCACAGATAGATAATTGAATTATCTTTCCATAGACACCAACCTTATTAAATTCATACCTTCGAGTAAAAAGATATGCCTATTTTAGTAAAGGCTTGTCAAACAGGCCCTCACGACGGACCCAACGACGGGGCGTCGGGCGCAAGACGGACCGTCAGTCCTGGACGTCGCGAGGCCCGACAGAAACCTTCCCAGGGGTATTTTTGACCATTCCCACTCCATTTAAACCCTAAGTTACGTCATTTTGACCCTAAATCATCATATTTTAGTCAGTTTAAGCCTAGAAACATAATTAAAACATATCCAAGTTAAATCTTTAAATCAAAACTTAGAAAATTAAAAGCAAGAGATGAGAAAAAAAGCTCAAGAACCCTAGTTCAAGAACTCCACAAGCTCCAGCAGTTCCAGCCCCGAAACTTATGTATTTTTCCGTGGATTTAATCACCAGGCATTTGGGATTTCACTAGTGGGTTCCTTTCACCCATTGGGTCCTTTGTTTTAGTCAGTTCTTGATTCTCTTATCATGATTAAACCTAGGGTTTCTAGAACTTGATATAACATCGTGAATTTATTAAATATATGTTCAAAATGAGATTATCATGATATTAATCAGATTATCGCATGAATTTCAGAACCCTAGCTTTGTATTTCTTTAGTTCTTGAATTACACATGCTAGGTCATATATTTCAGACACTTCAGATATACATGCCTCAGTTATAAATGCATCGCATGAATTTAAGAACCCTAGCTTTGTATTTCTTTAGTTCTTGAATTCCCCATGCTAGGTCATATATTCCAGACACATCAGATATACATGCCTCAGTTATAAATGCATCGCATGAATTTAAGAACCCTAGCTTTGTATTTCTTTAGTTCTTGAATTCCCCATGCTAGGTCATATATTCCAGACACATCAGATATACATGCCTCAGTTATAAATGCATCGCATGAATTTAAGAACCCTAGCTTTGTATTTCTTTAGTTCTTGAATTCCCCATGCTAGGTCATATATTCCAGACACATCAGATATACATGCCTCAGTTATAAATGCATCGCATGAATTTAAGAACCCTAGCTTTGTATTTCTTTAGTTCTTGAATTCCCCATGCTAGGTCATATATTCCAGACACATCAGATATACATGCCTCAGTTATAAATGCATCGCATGAATTTAAGAACCCTAGCTTTGTATTTCTTTAGTTCTTGAATTCCCCATGCTAGGTCATATATTCCAGACACATCAGATATACATGCCTCAGTTATAAATGCATCGCATGAATTTAAGAACCCTAGCTTTGTATTTCTTTAGTTCTTGAATTCCCCATGCTAGGTCATATATTCCAGACACATCAGATATACATGCCTCAGTTATAAATGCATCGCATGAATTTAAGAACCCTAGCTTTGTATTTCTTTAGTTCTTGAATTCCCCATGCTAGGTCATATATTCCAGACACATCAGATATACATGCCTCAGTTATAAATGCATCGCATGAATTTAAGAACCCTAGCTTTGTATTTCTTTAGTTCTTGAATTCCCCATGCTAGGTCATATATTCCAGACACATCAGATATACATGCCTCAGTTATAAATGCATCGCATGAATTTAAGAACCCTAGCTTTGTATTTCTTTAGTTCTTGAATTCCCCATGCTAGGTCATATATTCCAGACACATCAGATATACATGCCTCAGTTATAAATGCATCGCATGAATTTAAGAACCCTAGCTTTGTATTTCTTTAGTTCTTGAATTCCCCATGCTAGGTCATATATTCCAGACACATCAGATATACATGCCTCAGTTATAAATGCATCGCATGAATTTAAGAACCCTAGCTTTGTATTTCTTTAGTTCTTGAATTCCCCATGCTAGGTCATATATTCCAGACACATCAGATATACATGCCTCAGTTATAAATGCATCGCATGAATTTAAGAACCCTAGCTTTGTATTTCTTTAGTTCTTGAATTCCCCATGCTAGGTCATATATTCCAGACACATCAGATATACATGCCTCAGTTATAAATGCATCGCATGAATTTAAGAACCCTAGCTTTGTATTTCTTTAGTTCTTGAATTCCCCATGCTAGGTCATATATTCCAGACACATCAGATATACATGCCTCAGTTATAAATGCATCGCATGAATTTAAGAACCCTAGCTTTGTATTTCTTTAGTTCTTGAATTCCCCATGCTAGGTCATATATTCCAGACACATCAGATATACATGCCTCAGTTATAAATGCATCGCATGAATTTAAGAACCCTAGCTTTGTATTTCTTTAGTTCTTGAATTCCCCATGCTAGGTCATATATTCCAGACACATCAGATATACATGCCTCAGTTATAAATGCATCGCATGAATTTAAGAACCCTAGCTTTGTATTTCTTTAGTTCTTGAATTCCCCATGCTAGGTCATATATTCCAGACACATCAGATATACATGCCTCAGTTATAAATGCATCGCATGAATTTAAGAACCCTAGCTTTGTATTTCTTTAGTTCTTGAATTCCCCATGCTAGGTCATATATTCCAGACACATCAGATATACATGCCTCAGTTATAAATGCATCGCATGAATTTAAGAACCCTAGCTTTGTATTTCTTTAGTTCTTGAATTACACATGCTAGGTCATATATTTCAGACACTTCAGATATACATGCCTCAGTTATAAATGCATCGCATGAATTTAAGAACCCTAGCTTTGTATTTCTTTAGTTCTTGAATTACACATGCTAGGTCATATATTCCAGACACATCAGATATACATGCCTCAGTTATAAATGCATAATTACCAGATTAATTGTTGCATTCTCTGTTTGCATCTTCAGTTTCGAGCTATCCAGTATTTACAGAAATTCAGATATAATCAGTTAATTTACAGAATTCATTGGGAGTAGCATAATACCGAGTTGGACTAGGGTTTAGCGTACCCAATAGTCCCAGAACTACTAGCCAAGTATGTTGTAAGTCCCCTCTATGGGAAATCAGTTTAGTGATCATGCCAGCATGCCTTTATACCTTTGGCCGGGTATATTGGGTCCTCTCGATGGGGCGTATACATCAGACTCCACATTTAGCTCATGTGGTTTTATTATCGGTTATTAGTAGCTCCCACAGTTCATTCAGACTCTCTGCATTGACCATTGATCAGTATATTCAGTATTCAGTTTCAGCATGTTATAAATTGGTCATTGAATCCAGTTAGCTCAGAAATCAGCACATCACCTTCATATTATTATACTTGTTTTTGTGATTATTCAGTTATGTTTTATTTCAGCTTTACTCTATCCTACATGCTCAGTACCTTTCAAATACTGACGCATACGTGCGCTATATCTCTCGTGATGTAGGTTCAGGTTCTCAGCATCCAGATCACGCATAGATCGATTTCTCGATCTCCAGTTCCGCAGATTCTGTGGTGAGTCCTCATTCTCCGAGGACAACAGTCATGAGTTTCATTTCAGTCTGTAGTCATTTAGTTTCAGTTTTTGCTAGATTTAGCAGGGGCTTGTCAAAGTATTTCTAGTTTAGCTTAGAGGCTATTTTCAGACATAGTTAGATTTAGCTTAGTATTGAGTTAATATTTCTTTTGTATTAAACTCATTATTTTCAAATATCTCAGTTATAGAATATGTGTATTCCCCATCTTTTCATTTTAAGTATGATTTAGCTTCCGCAACAGTTTATTATCTTTAGTATGCTCATGATCATTCCATCAGGGTTAGCTTGGGATCACTTGTGGTCCTAGGTTCCGTGTCCACGTCTCGGGGTAGCTCAGGGCGTGATAAAACTTGGTACAGATCACTACATCAAGAGTCCTAAGATGTCTGAAAAAGCCGCACTAAGTAGCGTCCATTTCATGGGTGTGAAGTGCACCACATCTAATGTTAGGGAGGCTATAAAGTGTTTTAGGAGAAACTTCACTTTCTTGTTACTCTTATCGTGCGTAAGGTATGATCTTATTCCATTCTAACTCGACGTTCTACGTTTCAGATCATGCCTCCTCGCAAGCTAATGCTAGGAATGCGAATGCCAGGAATGCAAACGCAGCTCCTCCAATCCCAGATCAAGGTGTCTCCAATGATGAGTTCAGGAATGCCATACAGATGTTGGCTCAGAGTATGACCCACCAGAACAATCGGTTCATGATCCTATGAATGAAAATAGTGGATCAGCAGCAGCAAGGGTCCGTGACTTTGTTAGGATGAATCCGCCTGAGTTCTTAGGATCGCAGACTAATGAAGATCCTCAAAATTTCTTGGACGAAATCAAGAAGATCTTTGAGGTGATGCAGGTTACTGGAATTATTGGGTTGAGTTGGCGTCATACCAGCTGAAAGACGTGGCTCATATCTGGTACACTCAGTAGAAGGAGAATAGAGGTTCAAATTCAGCTCCTATTACTTGGGAGTGCTTCAGTGAGACATTTCTCGATAGGTTTTTCCCAATGGAGTTGAGAGAAGCAAAGGCCCAAGAATTCATGAACTTGAGGCAGGGAAACATGACAGTCCAAGATTATGGGCTGAAGTTTAACCAACTCTCCAGGTATGCTCCTCTCATGGTTGCTGACTCCAGGGCTTAGATGAATAAGTTCTTGTATGGAGTATCAGATTTGGTGAAGACAGAGTGCAGAAATGCTATGTTGCTGGGAGATATGAACATCTCTAGGCTTATGACTCATGCTCACCAGGTTGAGGGTGATAATCTTAGGGAACAGGCTAAAGAAAATAAGAAGGCTAGGACTGGGAACTATGACTATTCTCAGCACAAATCGGGTGGTGGAAATCGCTCGCAGGGTCAGCAGAAGTTTTTAGCTCCAGCCCCTTCATCAGCTAGTGTTCCATCCTCTAAGAATAGGTATGACCAGAAGGGCAGAGCACCAGGCTCTAAGTCTCAGAGAAGTGTTTCAAGCACCAACACTTACCCCACTTGCCCTAAGTATGGTAAGAACCATCCGGGCGTGTGTCTTGCAGGAAAAGAAGGATGTTTTGGATGTGGTCAGTCTGGTCAAAGGTTGAGGGACTATCCTTCTAGACAGGGTCAAGGAGGTGGTTATGTTAGAGCTCAGTCTACAAATTCAGCAGCACCAGCAAGTCGCCCAACTCAGCAGGCCAACTCATCTGGTACAGGTGGCGGTCAGCGCCAGAATAGACTTTATGCTCTTCAGGCTCGCCAGGATCACTAAGGTTCTCCTGATGTAATCACTGGTACGTTACGAGTCTTTGACCTTGATGTTTATGCATTGTTAGATCTAGGGGCTATTCTTTCTTTTTGTAACTCCTTATATAGCAGTCCAATTCAGTGTTAGTCCAGAAACTCTCTCAGAACCCTTCTCAGTCTCTACTCCAGTCGGTGACCCAATTATAGCTAGACAGGTATACAGAAATTGCCCTGTCATAGTCTTACAGAAAGTCACCTCAACAGATCTAGTAGAGTTAGAAATGGTAGACTTCGATGTCATTCTAGGCACGGATTAGTTACACTCATGTTATGCCTCAGTCGATTGTAAAACTAGGATTGTTCGTTTTCAATTTCCAGACGAACCAATCTTAGAATGGAAGGGTAGTAGCCTAGCGCCTATGGGTCGATTTATTTCTTACCTTAAGGCCAGAAAGATGATATCTAAGGGTTATATCTATCATCTAGTTCTGGCTAAGGATTCTAGCCTTGAAACCCCATCTCTTGAGTCAGTTCCAGTAGTCTGTGAATTTCCAGAAGTATTTCCAAAAGATCTTCCTGGGTTCCTCCCGAGGAAAATTGACTTTAGAATTGATCTACTTCACGATACCCAGCCTATTTACATTCCTCCTTACAGAATGACTCCAGCATAGCTTAAGGAATTGAAAGAGAAGTTGAAAGACCTTCTAGATAAGGGTTTTATCTGACCTAGTATTTCACCATGGGGTGCACCAGTATTGTTCGTAAGAAGAAAGATGGTTCTCTCAGAATGTGCATTAACTATAGACAGTTGAACAAGGTCACAATCAAGAATAAGTATCCCATCCCAAGGATTGATGACTTGTTTGACCAACTTCAGGGTGCTAGTCATTTCTCAAAGATAGACCTCAGACCGAGTTATCATCAACTCAGAGTCAGAGAAAGTGACATTCCAAAAACAACCTTCAGAACTCGGTATGGTCATTATGAATTTGTAGTCATGTCGTTTGGACTAACCAATGCTCTTGCAGCTTTCATGGATTTGATGAACAAAGTGTTCAAACAGTACTTAGACTTGCTCGTTATCGTCTTCATTGATGATATCCTCATTTACTCTAGGAGTGAGGAATAACATTCAAGTCATTTGAGAGTTGTTCTGCAGACTCTCAAAGATTGCCAGTTATTCGCTAAGTTTAGTAAATGTTAGTTTTGGTTGCAATACGTTGCTTTCCTTGGTCACATTATATTTAGCGAAGGGATCCGGCGTAGATTCACAAAAGATAGAAGCAGTGAAACAATGGCCCAGACCTACCTCTGCTATAGATATCAGAAGTTTCTTAGGTCTAGCAGGTTATTATAGAAGGTTCGTGGAAGGATTTTCATCCATAGCCTCACCATTGACTAGGTTGACTCAGAAGATTGTCAAGTTCTAATGGTCAGATGATTGTGAGAAAAGCTTCGCAGAATTGAAAACTAGATTGACTACAGCTCCAGTCTTGACTCTACTAGAGGGTTCAGATGGTTATGTGATCTATTGCGATGCATCAAGAGTTGGCCTTGGTTGTGTGTTGATGCAAAGAGATAAGGTTATATCTTATGCCTCTACAAAGCTTAAGGTGCAAGAGAAGAACTATCCAACTCATGACCTCGAGCCTGCAGCAGTGGTGTTTGCACTCAAGATATGGAGACACTACTTGTATGGTGTTCATGTAGATGTGTTCACCGATCATAAGAGCCTTCAGTATGTGTTCACCCAGAAAGAGTTGAATCTTCGCCAGAGGAGATTGCTTGAGTTCCTTAAGAGTAATGATATGAGTGTGCATTATCATCCTGGAAAGGCAAATGTAGTGGCCGATGCTCTTAGTAGATTATCTATGGGTAGTGTAGCCCCTGTTGAGGAAAAAAGAAAGGAGCTAGTGAAGGATGTTCATAGGCTTGCTCGCTTGGGGGCTCGCCTTATGAGCATATCAGACAGCGGTGTAACAGTTCATAATGGGGCAGAATCGTCTTTGGTAGTAGAGGTTAAGGAAAAGCAAGAGAGTGATCCTATCTTGCTTGAACTAAAGGGTGCAGTCAACAATCAGAGAGTGGAGGTTTTCTCCCAAGGGGGAGATGGTGTACTTCGCTACCAAGGTAGATTGTGTGTTCCTGATGTGGGAGAGTTGAGTCAGCATATTCTTGCAGAAGCTCATAACTCCAGGTATTCTATTCATCCAGGTGCCACTAAGATGTACCACGATCTGCGGGAAGTCTATTGGTAGAATGGCATGAAGAGGGATATAGCATACTTTGTGAGTAAGTGCCCCAATTGCCAGCAAGTCAAGGTTAAACATCAGAAACCAGGTGGTATGACTCAAGAGATCGATATTCCTACTTGGAAGTGGGATGTGATCAATATGGATTTCATCACAGGGTTACCTCGTACTCGCAGACAGCATGACTCAATTTGAATGATAGTTGATAGAATGACTAAGTCTTCTCGCTTTTTGGCGGTCAAGACTACATATTCGGCAGAGGACTATTCCAAGTTTTACCTTACTGAAATTGTGAGGTTGCATGGGGTTCCTTTGTCTATCATCTCACATAGAGGTCCTCAGTTTACCTCTCATTTATGGAAGTCATTTCAAAAGGTCTTGGTACTCAAGTTAATCTTAGTACAACATTTAATCCACAGACGGATGGGCAGGCAGAGCGTACCATTCAGACCTTAGAGGATATGTTGAGAGCTTGTGTGATCGATTTCAGAGGTAGTTGGGATGATCACCTTCCTCTTATTGAGTTTGCCTACAATAATAGCTACCATTCCAGCATTTAGATGGATCCTTATGAGGCTTTATATGGGCGTAGATGTAGATCTCCTGTTAGTTGGTTTGAAGTAGGTGAAGCAGCTTTGATAGGGCCAGATTCAGTCCTTTATGCTATGGAGAAAGTGCAACTCATTAGGCATAGACTTAAGACAGCCCAAAGTCGTCAGAAATCTTATGCAGATGTAAGGAGAAGGGAACTAGAGTTCCAAGTTGATGATTGGGTTTTTCTAAAAGTCTCACCTATGAAGGGGTGATGAGATATGGAAAGAAAGGGAAGCTCAGTCCTAGACATGTAGGCTCTTACAAGATCTTTGAAAGGATTGGCAAGGTGGCATATGAGTTAGAGTTGCCAGCACAATTAGAAGCAGTGCATCCGGTTTTCCACATCTCACTCTTGAGGAAGTGCGTGGGTGACCCAGCCTCTATAGTGCCATTAGAGAGTGTGGCGGTAAAAGATAGTCTTTCTTATCAGGATGTACCAGTTGAGATTCTTGACCATCAGGTCAGAAGGTTGAGAAACAAAGAAGTCGCTTCAGTCAAGGTTTTGTGGAGGAGTCAGTCCGTAGAGGGAGCTACTTGGGAAGCAGAAGCAGCCATGAAAGCCAAGTATCCTTACCTTTTTCCTTCCGATTCCACTCCAGCTTGAGGTAATAGTTCCTCTTCAGTTTTACAGTCATTCATGTGTAAATTCAATTTTAGAATCATGTTCCCTCAGTTTGTACTTTCCTTTTTAGCGTAATTGCATGTACTCATAACTCAATTCAGTCAGAACGCAATTCTCAGTGTTTAGTAGTGGGGTTTGCATCTCTCTCCCTCTATTTCAGCTAGTTTAGTCTTCATTCGAGGATGAATGTTCCCAAGGGGGAGATAATGTAACACCCCATAGCCAAAACAAACCAAAAATTAGTTTTTCAGAAAAATCTGCAGCTGCTACCAACGGTGGCATCGACGGACCGTAGCCTGAACCACTGTCCGTCCGGCACAACCGTCGATGGGATCAGAAACTCCCTAAAATTTCAACCTTGAAAAAATTGGTTAAGTCTTGGACGACGGACGGACTTACGGTCCGTAGGTCAAACGATGGTCCGTAGTCCATGACCGTCGATCAAGACTCCCTTCAACCACTCTATGACAAGAGATATGGATGACCAGCATGGTTTGTAGGTGGACCTACGGTCCGTAAGTGGAAAATTTGCAGCCAGTTAAAGGAAAATGCAGTTGGGTCAACTTAAAATGATCATAACTCTTAGAACAAAATTAATTATGTCTCCTATGACCTACCCACATATAGATATTTGAATTATCCTTCCATAGCCACAAACCTTGCTAAAATCAGACTTCCGAGAAAAAAGTTATGCCCATTTTAGTAAAGGCCTGTCGAACAGGCCCTCATGATGGAACCAACGACGGGGCGTTGGGCGCACGACGGACCGTCAGTCCTGGCCGTCGTGAGGCCCGACAGCAACCTTCCCAGGGGTCTTTTTGACCTTTCCCACTCTATTTAAACCCTAAGTTAAGTCTTTTTGACCCTAATCATCAGATTTTTGTCAGTTTAAGCCTAGAAACATAATTAAAACATATCCAAGTTAAATCATTAAATCAAATCTTCAAAAATTAGAAGCAAGAGAGGAGAAAAATAGCTCAAAAACCCTAGTTCAAGAACTCCACAAGCTCCAGCAGTTCCAGCCCCGAAACTTATGTATATTTCCGTGGATTTCATCACCAGGTATTTGGGATTTCACTAGTGGGTTCCTTTCACCCATTGGGTCCTTTGTTTCAGCAGTTCTTGATTCTCTTATCATGATTAAACCTAGGGTTTCTAGAACATTGATATAACTTCATGAATTTATTAAATATATGTTCCAAATCAGATTATCATGTTATTACTCAGATTATCGCATGAATTTCAAAACCCTAGCTTTGTATTTCTTTAGTTCTTGAATTACACATGCTAGGTCATATATTCCAGACACTTTAGATATTTACGCATCAGTTATAAATGCATAATTACCAGATTAATTGTTTCATTCTCAGTTTGCATTTTCAGTTTTGAGCTATCCAATATTTACAGAAATTTAGATATATTCAGTTAATTTACAGAATTCATTGGGAGTAGCATAATACCGAGTTGGACTAGGGTTTAGCGTACCCAATAGTCCCAGAACTACTAGCCAAGTAGGTTGTAAGTCCCTCTGTGGGCAATCAGTTTAGTGATCATGCCAGCATGCCTTTATACATTTGGCCGGGTATATTGGGTCCTGTCGATGGGGCGTATACATCGGACTCCACATTTAGCTCATGTGGTTTTATTATCGGTTATTAGTAGCTCCCACAATTCAGTTAGACTCTCTGTATTGACCATTGATCAGTATATTCAGTATTCAGTTTCAACATGTTATAAATTAATCATTGAATCCAGTTAGCTCAGAAATCAGCACATCACGTTCAGATTATTATACTTGTGTTTGTGCTTGTTCAGTGATGTTTTATTTCAGCTTTACTCTATCCTACACGCTCGGTACCTTTAAAGTAGTAACGCATACGTGTGCTACATCTTCTCGTGATGTAGGTTCAGGTTCTCAGCATCCAGATCACGCATAGATCAATTTCTCGATCTCCAGTTCAGCAGATTCTGTGGTGAGTCCTTATTCTCCGAGGACAACAGTCATGAGTTTCATTTCAGTCTTTAGTCATTTAGTTTCAGTTTTTGCTAGATTTAGCTGGGCCTTGTCCCAGTATTTCTAGTTTAGTTTTGAGGCTATTTTCAGACATAGTTAGATTCATCTTAGTATTGAGTTAATATTTCTTTTGTATTAAACTCATTGTTTTCAAATATCTCAGTTATAGAATATCGGTATTCCCTATCTTTTCATTTTAAGTATGAATTAGCTTCCGCAGCAGTTTATTATCTTTGGTATGCTCATGATCATGCCACCAGGGTTAGCTTGGGATCACTTGTGGTCCTAGGTGCCGCGTCTCGGGGGTAGCTCGGGGCGTGACATACGAGACATTGGAATTTTATATGTAGCATTAAGACATCTCAAGTGAGGGCCCAACATATGGGACCTCAACCTGAGGGCGTTCTTTAGCAAACACAGAGTCTGCTTCATTCGTTTATTCGTACTTCACATTATTCATTCATTCATTCGTAGGCTGGTGTAAACACCAGCTATACCTAGGATGAAGTTTAAGACTCTCATCGGGATCATGAAGTGCAATGACCAAGAATGACCTAATGTCATTACTTGAATCTGATTTTACCTCCTAATTGTCTCGCACAAACACCTTCGGTATCATTCATTTCATTATCTATCATACTTTGAGGAACTCCAACCTTAACCGACATACATCATGTGAGCTTCATGAAATCTGGTGTCTTCCCCACACCGAAAAGAGGTGGAGTCACTGGCCAAGGTGAAACCAAAACATGCTAGCATATATAGGGAATTGAACCCAGCTAGAACCCTATGTTTGCAGCATAGGTTCAAAGACTAGGAGATATAAGGAGACCCATACCCGCCTAAACGGACAGTATCATCTCATGAGATTTACACGAACCTCTACCTTCCCGAAAGAAGGAATCGCGAATCATAGCTAGCCTATTGGCGCTCTGTATAAAGTTCCATTACATTCATATCACACATCATAGAAGCTGGCTTCTAGCATGAGGGCATCATTGCTCATTAGATGAGTTCTCATCTCATCATTAGTATTAAGTGTGGATTGTCCTTACACTTACATATAGAGCATTATTGAGACTTGTCTCTTGATATTCAACACTCTCTTAGGTGAGTACTTTTAGTGACCTTTACTTAGGCTTGGTTGAGACTTGTCTCACCATTCATCTTAGCCTCTAATCATGTTGTAACCATTTTCATTAGCATCATAGATTAACATAATTACTCACCTCATTACGTGAATGTCTATTTCTTCTTTATCATTTAGGACCTGTTTGGTAGGAAGTATTAATCAAAACAATCCATGGATTAAAATATAGTCCAACAAAAACATTGTTTGGTTACTTTATTTAACCTAATCCATGGATTACTAATACCTCATACAAGGTCTTATTTTATCCCTAGGAAAGGGAGGGATAGCTAATCCAAGGTTTAGCAATACTTGGATAAGACCCCTAATGACTAAATTATCCCCAAATCTTTTTTCCTATTTTTTTTTGTAATTCGTGTTCTTTTTTTATTTACATGAGAATATTTATAAATGTTCGTTTAATTCTCCAAATTTATTCCATGTAATTTGATGATTTCACAAACTATATTTTTTTCTCCATGTTTGAGTTGTTATATTGGGTTGATTTTTTGTTTTTTTATTTTTAAATGTAGTTCGTCAATTGACCACGTGAACTATTTTTTTAAAAAAAATATAAGCTAAGCGTATTTGAACAATTTAAGTAGCCTTAAATTCATGTTAAGTTCAAGGTATATTTGACCAACAAAAAATTAGAAATATACCATGTGACATATCACACCTCAAAATTAATAATATTTATATTTTTTTTTAATATTTAACTTGACTTGTTAAATGAAACATAATCTCAACATAACTAAAGGGTATAATAGGAAATAAACTTTTTCTAAAGTTTTAAACCAAACATAAGACTAGGTAGGAAATAATGAACCAAACACTTGCTAAAAAATAATCCCTGCATTACTAAACCCTGCATTACTAATCCATGCATTACTAATTCATGCATTAGTAATCCCTGCATTATGCATCTTTATACCAAACGACCCCTTAGTGTTGACTCAAACATTATGGAGGCTTGCTTCTAATTGAGATTTATTTACTCTATTGATGACTGGTCATCCTTACTTTACATTGATGAAATGTGAATTTTCCTTACTTATCATCCTTCGGTGTTAATAAGACTTGCTCACACATTCTAACACCTTCATACGTGAGTATTCTTTTAACATAGTAGCTTAGGTGTAAGTGAGACTTGTCTCCCTTCTTTTAACACCCCATTCTGGTCACTTACTTACTTTAGACCCCTTTAATTGTGTTATATCTCACGTTACTTATTTGATTTGGTGTAGTAGATTCATATCATCGTTTATGGACGATGAGCACTTCATTCATTGAGTTTCATGAGTTCATATATCATTCTTTTAGAGCATGTTGGGAGTTGTCCCAATGAGTGTCATGCCATTGATTATGGGTTCATTGAATTAATTTAGAATTTCTTATATTATCATTTGATACTCTAACTACACAATATTGGCATATGATTAGTAATGGCTCAATCTTTGATATTAAACTACATAACCATTTTTGTTGGCATGTGCCAATTTTATGTATGTTCATATTTAAATTTAATATGTATGAACCATTAGCCAATCTTTAAGTTATTTAACATAATATTATAGCCAATTCCCTACATCTTGTTTGAAAATGTAGTGTTAGCCAATTTATTGGCATAAGCAATTGGCTATAGATTTCATAACTGTTTTGTTGGCATAAGCAAAAGTTTCATTCAATCATGCTCCATTTGGGATAATATTAATCATTAGTCAATATTTTACTTATTTAGAGATAACATTATATAAAATTTCCCATTTAAATTTTGAAAAATGTTTTTGTTAGCCATTTTATTACATAAGCAAACATTCACTCAAATTTTGATTTCACAGAGATCTTTTTCGCTAACCTTATAACATAACTTTAGGCATAACGTTTTATTAAACATCATGGACAGCATCATATTATCATTTGATGAAATATATCATCTTTATAACGTCATATTAACAGCAAGTATGCACAACAGACCGTAACATCTTCATACATAACATTTTCGGACATATCTTTAACATAGTATCATTCTTTTAATTCACATAATAACACTTAGCATCAAAACGAGTCCAATTAATAGGTTCATTCAATAATTATTTACTAAAAAACCATACACATTAAGATCAGCAAGCACCACATACCAACAACATGATTTCTAACATAATCAACATTGAAATCGTAACAAGGATACTAGGGAAAGGAGTTTGACAAAAACGACGGGAAACAACCCTAGTTTTCAAGACCACCTTGAACGAAACCTTGAAGAAACCTTGAAATCGCCCTAGAGAAATTGATAAATTTTCTTCCTTTTTCTTTTGGTTCGTTGCTTACAGTTTTTGTGTCGCCTTTACTATGAGTTTGAACGTGATTTTTAGGTTTAAAAACTGATATTGAATTATACCACTTAGGTTTAAGGAGTTAATTTAATAAACTAATTAACCAATTACCAAAATGCCCCTCCTAAGTTGACTAAAGATTGAAGAACATAACACTTAGTCAAATTTGGAAATTGGTGTTGACTATGGCTTCGATCAACATTTTGACTTTATATTAATTAACTAAATCCTTAATTTAATTAATTTAGGGACTATGGTAAGAACTAAAGTACCCCCTAAGTCATTGGAACTATAATCAACCCTTTAGGACCATCTTAGGTTAAGTACTAGGATGTTTCTTGAATTATACTAGGTTAGTGTAAGGATTTCGTTTTGATCATTTAAACCAATCAATTAAATTGCTAATTTAATTAATTATGTGGCCTAAGATAATTACAAATGTACCCTTAAGTTGTTAGGACCATAACCAATCATTTGAACCATCCTAGGTTAGGTACTAGGTTGTCTTTTTCTTATTTTAACCGAAATCTGGATATTATTTTGTGATTTCGATTTTTCCCCTTTAAATTAATTAATTAAGTTGCTAAATTAATTAATTAAGTATACTAGTGTAATTACTAAAGTATCCCTAGGTTTTTAGGACCTTAACTAACTCTTTGGACCATCCTAGGTTAGGTACTAGGTTGTCCCTTTCTTGTCTTAACCGAAATCTAGAATTTTCCTTTGTAGTTTCGGTTTTAGCCCTTTTAAATTAATTAATTAAGTTGCTAAATTAATTAATTAGGTAACCTAGGGGAATTACTAAATTACCCATAAGTTTTTAGGACCATAACTAACCTTTTGGACCATCCTAGGTTAGCTACTAGGTTGTCTCTTTAACTAGTCCTAGGTTAGTGTCAACCCGGTTTTGGTCCTAGGTTGTCGGGTGCACTAATGGGTCCATTTCAGTTAGTCCTAGGTTATTTATCTAGTTGGTACAGTAGTTAGTACCTAGAGTCGGTTAGGAAGTTAGGCCCCACATGGATTGGTCCCTTGTGCATGTTTTCCCCCTAACTACCCTAACCGAATTCGGTTAGGGTGTTCCTCTCCTTTGGCGGCTTCTTCACATGTCTAGCACATGTGCTTGCACATGTGTTGGTTGTACTTTCCTAACTAACTATTATTTATGGTTCCTTTGGGAATGTTTACTTATTTTCCCAAGGACCCTCACTATGTCCTTAGGCACTGCTCACTCTACATGATCATTTTAAATGGTTATGTACTTAGGTACTAGGCTTGACAGTTGAATGCCTAGTTCCTAATGTGTTTGTAACTGATGAATTTCTGAATTTTAGCTTAGGGTATTCATTGCAGGCACATTTCCTAAATAAGCTCATTTATACTTAGATATATGGCTTACACCCTATAAGCCAATATTTTCTAAATATACCCAATATTTTGTTTATTGGGTATTATATAGAAATTGGCTATTACCCCTTAGCCAATTTTCTTATGCCCAAATTTCTCAATATTGGGCATTGGAATCTCTATCTATCCCCAATACGCATTCTAAAAGACCTATTGGGCTCTTCACAAGATATAAAATTTTCCGAAATGTTACAATGGTACGCTCTGTCAGACCATCCGTTTGTGGATGAATTGTTGTGCTTAGATTGAACTGAGTACCAAGACCTCTCACAAATGAATTCTAGAAATTAAACGTAAGATGAGAACCTCTATTTAAGATGATAAAAAATGGAACCCATGCAATATAACTATATCACTAATGTAATGTTTGGCGTAGTGTTCCGCCGAATTTGTAGTCTTGACAGCCAAAAAGTGTGTGGACTTCGTTATGTTGGTCCACTATAACCTAAATTGAGGCATGGCAATCTTGAGTACGAGGTAAACCTATAATGAATTCCATGTTGATCACTTCGCAGTTCTATGTAAAAATTTAAGTCTCTTGGGTAATACCTCCTGGTTTATGATGTTGTACCTTCACTTGCTAGCAATTAAGACACTTTGACCGAAATTCCCACTAATCACGGTACATTTTAGTGGCACCTCGATGAATAGAATACGTGGAGTTCTAGTCTTCTTCAGGAATCTGTTGTTTAAAATCACCCATCATAGGAACACATAAACAACCCTGATGGCAAAGCACACCATCTCCCCCTTGGTAGAAAACCTTAACTGTAGGTTGGTGAGATGCACTCTTTAGTTGAAGCAATATAGGATCAGTGTCTTGAGCTTCCTTAACCTCTACTACAAATGAAGATTTTGACCCATTTTGAAATGTTACACCATTCTCGTATATACTCATATGGTTAACTCCCAAGCAAACAAGCTTGTGAACATCCTTTGCTAGTTCCTTTCTGTCGTCCTCAATATGTGGTGCACTACCTTCTATAACATGTGGTACGCTACCCATCGATAGTCTGCTAAGAGAACATGTTGCTACATTGGCATTACTAGGATGGTAAAACATATTCATATCATAATCCTTAATGAACTCAAGACATCTCCTCTAGTGAAAATTTAATTCTTTCTGGGTGAATACATATTGAAGAATCATATGGTCTTTGAACACATGTGTGAACTTTATATTAGTAATACATCCAAATCTTTACAGTAAATACTACTGCTGCAAGCTCAAGGTCATCAGTCAGATCGTTCTTCTCATGCACATTAAAATGTCTAGAATCATATGATATAACTCTACCTTGCTTCATCATCGCACAAACTAGGACGAGTCTGGAGTAATCACAATATGTAACATAATTGTCTAAAGCCTCTAGTAGAGTCAAAATATGTGATGTAGTCAATCTAGTTTCAATTCTGTGAAACTCTTCTTGCACTAGTTTGACCATTGAAACTTAAACTTCTTCTGAGTAAACTTAGTTAATGGATAAGCTATGGATTAAAATGCCTTTAAAAATATTCTACAATAACCTTCCAAATCCAAGAAATTTATGATATATGAAGGAGAGGTAGGTCTGAGACATTGTTTCACTACTTCTATTTTGTTGAGAATCCACTTGGATCCCTTCTCTAGAAACAATTTGCCCAGCAAAGCAACAAATTGTAACCAAAACTAACATTTTCTAAACTTAAAAATAATTTTCAATCATTTAGAGTCTGTAGTACAACCCTCAAATGAGTCACGTGTTATTTCTCATTCCTAGAGTAAATGAGGATGTCATCAAAAAAGATGATAACAAACAAGTCAAAATACTTCTTGAACACTCAGTTAATCATATCCATAAAAACTGCAAGAGCATTGGTTAGTCCAAATGACTTAAATACAAATTCATAATTACCATACCGAGTTGTGAAGGATGTTTCGGGATGTCAATATCTCTTACTCAAATTTGATGATGACTGGATCTGAGGTCTATCTTTTAGAAATGACTAGCTTCCTGAAATTGGTCAAACAAGTCATCAATCTTTGGGATAGGGTACTTATTATTGATTGTGACTTTTCTCAACTTCCTATAGTTAATGTATATCCTAAAAGAACCATCTTTCTTTTTCGCAAACAACACTGGTTCACCCCATGGGGAAATAGTAAGTGTGATGAAACCTTTATCGAGAAAGTCTGTCAAATGCACTTTCAATTCCTTAAGCTCAAGTCAATACATTCAATAAGGATGAATATAAATATGTTTGGTATTTGGAAGAAGATCAATTCCAAAGTTGATTTCCCTTTGACGAGGAACTCCGCGAGGATCTTCTAGAAATACTTTACGGAATTCATTTGTTGGTAGAACTGACTCAGGGGTTTGGTTTTTTAATATTGAATCCTTACCACAAACTAAATAATAAATATAACCCTTATAGATCATATTCTTATACTTAAGGTAAGAAATGAATCGACCCATAGGTGTTGAGATACTATCCTTTAATTCTAAGATTGTCTCATCTGGAAACTAAAATAGAATGATCCTAGTTCTATAGTCGATGGAGGACTACAAGAATTTAACTAATACATTCCTAGAATTCTATCAATGTCTACCATATATAACTCTACAATATCTTCTGACAGACTGTGACATGGTCATTTCTGTATAGCCGTCTAGCTATAACTAGTTCACAAACTGAAGTAGAGATTGAGACGTGTTGTGAGAGAATTTCTTGACCGATACTAAAATTGACTGCTATAAATAGAGTGTCAAAGGTAAGAGTATCCCCTAGATCTAAGGAAAATTAAAAATCTAAGTTAAAGACTCGCAATGTACCAATAACCAAATCAAGAGAATCTTTGTGATCTTGGCGAGCCTGAAGAGCATACAACTTGTTTTGGCGTTGACCGCTACTTGTACCATATGAGTTATTCTATTGATTCGGGTGACCTTCCAGTGCTGCTAAAATTGTACGCCCTACATGATTGCCTCCTTGACCCTATTTAGAAGAAGGAAACTCTATCATTGTATGACTAGACTGACCACACCCAAAAACATCCTTCGTTTCCTACAAAACTCGCCCGAATTGTTCTTACCATACATTAGACAAGTTGGGTAGGTTCTAGTACATGAAACACTCCCCTGAGACTCGGAGACTGATGCCTTACCTTTCTGATATTGTCAAAACCTAAAGGATGGAAAAATAGGTAATAAAGGTGTTAGAGCTGAAGATTTTTTCTAAAACTAGGAGGAATTTCCACCATTAGATTTCTGGTGAGATTACTCATAGTTGAACGTACGAGGCTTTTTGTTCTCGTTAGCCTGTGCCCTAAGATTATCTCCCTCAACCTATTTAGCATGAGTTATGATCCTATATATATTTATATCTTCCAACAACATAGCATTTCTACACTATTTTCCCACAAAGTGAGATACCCCAAATAGAAACTTACTCATCTGAGCACTTGAATCAGCATCTATATGAGGAGCATACCTCGAGAGTTGGGTGAGCTTCGACCCGTATTGTTGGACTAATATGGAACCTTGCCTACAATTAATGATCTCGTGAGCTTTTGCGTTTCTCAGCTCTCTCAAAAATAACCTTTCTAGAAAAGCTCTGGAAAAACACTCTCAAGTCAAATGAGCGACATATGTACCCTTCTTTTCCTTCCATTGAGTAAACCAAATGTGAGATTTTAATATTTGAAGTTTACCATATCATTTACAATCACTTTAATCATTGGGGAGATCTTATTAAACTCATCTACAAAGTTCTGTGGGTCATCACCAATGTGGGACCATAAAATACAAATGGATTCATCTTAACAAAACCACGAAACATAGCTGACACTTATCCACCACTAGCATTTGCAGGAACTGGAACCTACTGTCTGTTCTGATTGGCTACACTAAGAGCAAAAAGTATGATGGCATTCTGAAACTGTACACTCAAAACCTCATGATCTGGGACTCGAGGAGCTACATTAGCAATGCGTGCTTTCGCATTCCTTTCGTAAGCTCTACGTGAAGGCGTGATTTGAAACCCATAACATTGATTAGAAATGAGAAGTTAGATGATAATTTACACATTATAAGAGTATGAAGAAAGTGGAGTTCTCTAAAACCCTTCGCAACCTCCCTCTCATTAGATGTGGTGCACTTCACACCAATGAAAAGGACTTTACTAAGTGTGGCTTTTCAGAAATGCTAGTTATCTTAAATTTAGTGCTCTGATATCAAGTTTCTCATGCCCTGAGACTACTACCTGGGCGTTAACACGAGATCTAGCATCACAAGTAACCCCATGCAAACCCTAAGCTGGCATTTAATAAGTATACTTCATAAAAAAGGATTAAGAAAATATAGTGTGGAAGCTTAAAAATCATATAACTAAAATGATGTGGATTACCCATTATTGTCTTAATAAATAAATTGTGCGTTTAATGACAACTAAAATATCAAACTCCAATCTGAAGTTGAATCTACTGTTTTTAGAATTAACTCTCGAATTGACTAGAGATGGTGGGACATGCCCCAACTTAATCTAGCAAAATTGAAACTAAAGACTAAAAGTAGAAAAATAACATGTTTTTTGTCCTCAAAAAATAAGGACTCGCCATTGATGCTACTGAACTGGAGACCAGGAACATGTCTATGCATGAAATGAATGTTAGGGACATGAACCTACATCGCAAGATGATATAGCAAAGAGTATGCATCTGTAACAACTCGAGCGTATACCCTATAAGTTAGGGCTTCCTCAAGTCGCTTCGGCCTCTCGCATATCTCATACAAGCCCTTAGAAATCATTCATTGCATAAATGTATGAAAAGTAGTGCACAATTAATACTTTTAACACAACTGAATAATACATCGAAATCTATTTCATAGAAAATCATAAGGAATGACCAAGTCTCATAGTCACCATCTTAGATACACGAATATTATGAAGAGACCATGGTACGATATGTGCATGCAGGAGTCTCATCCAGATCGCCGGGAATAGCTCATTGCATGCTATCGTACTATGTGTATTGTAAACCGCACCAAAGATTTCTTCCACAGAGGGATTGTAACCAAGACTTGCAGCTTCAAGAATCGTGTGATTTTACCCGAATCTAGGGTGGTGGTTGGTGACATCAGGGCATTTTCAGATATTTATCAGACGTTCCAAATTCACAAGTTCGAGTGTATGGATAATTCTCCGAGAGATATTTCTAGTCATCTGTCTAAGGAGTTCTATACATCATATGCAGCCACTCTGATAAATCTTGTTGCAGTGACTGAAACCACCAAACGAGGGCAGAAGGAGTTTGCTATTACATTGGGTCCCCTTTACTCAATCATCGTTAGGGGAAGTCCATCGACATTTGGGAAAATTCTATTAATCGAATGTTTCATGGACCGGACTACATTGCTCCTACATACGTAAGACTTTTTGAAGGAAAGCACCATGAGGTCACCAATGCAGTAACCATGGAAGATTAGACTTCTCGAGAACAGGTATTGCGATTGATTGCGAAGCAGATTTCCATTGATGGGGAAAGCAAGTTGTGTCACTACTATGCCTACCTCTATCGATATAGCTACATTAACCTTCCCTTCCAAAGTTTTGTGGGCTGTGATCCAAGAACAATTGCACATGAAAGAAAGTAACAACACCATGTCTCCATCCCTTTCCTCACACGTGGTGTGCTTATTGAGCAACTACCCCGTGAATATAGGGAGAATCATCGCAACTAAAATGCGAGAAAGAGCCTTAAATGAGAGGGCAACATTTCCTTTTCCTTGTATGATAGAGAAGTTATGTCGCCAAGCAGAGATTCCTCTAACCCATTTAGTTGATCGACGGCGTGAGGCTTCAGGAAGCATTCAAGTATCCAAAATAAAAGATTTGGCAAGCCACCTGTTTGGGGATAAATCTGCCTCGATAGGTAATCTGACTATTGCTCCCAAAGTGCCTTTAGAATTACCACAGACTGATAGAGTTCAAAAGCAAGGTGAATCATCCCAAAAAGTAATAGCGGTACCAACCAACCCTGCACAGACTTCAGGTACTTTTGTGTTTATCCTTGTAGTTTTCTGGAGAAATTGATTGTAGATCAGTGCCAAACCAGGGCATTAGCAAATGAGATATTCCATCGGATGCCGCAAATGATTGAAACCAAGGTATTTTCCTCCAAGAAGGATATCACTGGTTAGGTCCAGGAGGATTTGGATGTACTTAAGGAGCGACTAGATGACATTGAGAATTTGGTGCACGACCGATGCCCAGTTACTAGTCAGACAGACACTGATGAGACGCATGCACAATTAGCTGACATGCCATCTGAGATTGCAAATTTAGCCAAGCAACCGGTGCAGCCTCCCCCTCTTGCCTTATCTTAGTCACTAAGCAGATGCTAAATCAGGCACTTCTAGTACAATCTCTTGATGAAATTTGGGGTGAAGATCTACCCGCCATATCCAAAAAGCGGAAGCATAAGGTTCGCGACCTCGACCATGACACTCTTCTTTACCCATTACTCGAGGCACAAAATCAGAGAAAAAAGCTCACAAAGAATCCTAAAGGTTGGATAGAGAATGAGCAACCCGTGCAAAGGAACAACAAGACACATTGTTAGCTGGCACATCTGGGGGTGGAGAACCTGCTCACACTCAAATTACAGCACCCACCTTTGAGGTGTCTAATGTACTCACTACACCATTCCATTTTGAGAAAGCACTTGCTGATGAATGTGCCAGTGCAGACCCCGATACTATATCCTAGAGCGTCGTTGGTATCACCCCTCCTCATCACCATTTCTGTGTAGCATGCTATATCGACTTTGAGAGGGCAAAGTCTTTTCTTGATGGGAGAAGGTGGTTGAGAAACCTTCCACAACTGTAGAAAATGGATGTTGTCTTCGTATTATGAGTTTTTTTCTTCTCATCTTATTTTGATTTATCATAGTAGGTTGAGATATGCAATTTCTAGGTAGAAACAAAATGAACAACCAATTCTGAACATGTTTTTGATGGTTCAGATTGTTGTTTGACATTTTATATACTAACTTGTACAACATTGTTGAGTTTGAATGATTAATAAGCGGATTAAGAAACAGGATAATGTCATCATGTATAATTGTGTGTGAGTATTGATTGATGTCTAGAGCGAAGAGCAGAAACTAGAACTTGCCTGAGTAGTCTTGCTTTAAACATAGGAGAGTTGGATAGGAAAGGATCAGTAGGCTATTTTTTGTTTGTAAAAAAAAAAAACTTACCACTTGAACCCATGTTGAGCCTAAATAAACGTTTATTCTCACCGAACACAGGTCAAAACCTTGTTTACCCAAAGTTACATTACCGCAACTCTAGGTAAAAACCTATTTTGAGGGTGAGTACAACCCGAGAGAGTTCAACCAGCAAACTGAAATACAAGTAGTATGGATATATATATATATATA
>NC_028645.1:38247733-38259349 GCF_001406875.1 Solanum pennellii | reverse complement strand
TATATATATATATATATATATATATAAGAGAAAAGAAAAAAAAGAAAGAGGTGTGGTTGCTGGGATAACAGAAAGAAAGAAAACAAAAGATTCAAGTAGAATTGGGTTTGTGAAAACAAACCTTTGGAAAACCAAGGGATTAGTCACTCACGAAATAGAACATCCAGATATCCTATACCCACGAGCCTATGTCACAAGACAATTAAAGTCCTGCGGTGATCCTATTCCAATTGTATGAAAGATATAGTGTAGAAAACGAGGGCAAGCCTATAGTAGTTGTTGTTAGTGCTAGAAGTTCTTTTAGAGCGTGAGAGTAGTACTCAGTCCCAATCATTCTGAGCGAGGGACTTCTTTGTTGTGAGTACACTGTGATTGCATTTGATAGTGGATTATGTAATCAGATAACTCATATATATAGGCATGACTGACTATAAGTAATGAAATGTCATACATAGATCCATACATGTTAGATTCAGTGTATTGGGGTACAAAAGGTGTGGAAAATAGATGTTGCATACTGTGAATGATTGGAAATGGTTATGAGAAGTAAGAGGATAATAAATATCATTACTTGAGGACAAGTAATGGTTCTAAGTTGAGGGTGTTGATGTACCGGGATATCCGAGTACAGTTTAACGCTTAAAAACAAAGAACTAATGCTAGAATCGAGTATATTTGGTATGATTTGATGTGTTTGTTGATAATGCAGGAAGAAGGAAACAGAGAAGAAAAGCAGTAAACCACGGCCAGCTTGATGGTCCGTGTCTCACTTGACGGACCGTTAAAGTGACAGTGAAGTATGAGGACAGTAGAGGTATTTTAAAGACCTACATTGAGAAAGTTCAAGTTAAGACCACGGAAGTCTTCACTGAACATATGCATTTTAACGATCTGTGGTTCAGTCTTTGAACCTGATTCCAGATAGTAGTGCAAAGTGTCTGAAGTTTGAGAAAATTGAAGTGAAGACCTCGGACGACTTCACGCACCGTAATAACTTTGATGGTCCGTGACTCTGTCCGTCAACACGATTCCAGAAAGCAGTACAAAGTGTCTGGAGTTTGAGACAGTTGAAGTTATGGACTACGGACGCCTTCACGGACCGTAATAACTTCGACATTTGTGACTCTGTCCATCAACAAGACTCCAAAAAGCAATGCAAAGTGTTCGAATTTTGATACAGTTGAAGTAAAGACTATCGACGACTTCATGGACGGTGATAATTTTGACGGTGCGTGATTATATCCGTGAACCAGATTTCAGAGAACAACTTAAAGTTTATGTTTTGGAGAGTTAAAGGCAAGATCACGAACGATTGCATAGACCATGAAGCCTGTCATGGGGCGTGATGGGGGCCGTGAAGAAAAGCAACACTGCAGTCCTAGTTGTATTAGGTTTCTTTTGAAAATGTTTTTGGCATTCTTATTTAGGTTTTTTTTTTTGAACTATTTTTTTATTATCAAATTTTTTGACGAGGAATTCACAAAAGAACTGGGAATTTTTCAAGTTTATCTTGTTTTTTGAACTTCTTGGAAACAAGAGAAAGTTTGCTCTTAGATTATCAAGTTTTATTTCGAGTTTCAATTTGCTATCGTAAGTATTCAGAATTATGTTCTCGATCATTATCAACTGTTATGTACACAAAATTATGAACCACTAAGTATTCAAATCATGTGTGTGGGATCTATGATGAGACTCTTAAACTGAATCTGTAAAACGAGCATAGAGTAATCTCCTTTCACATGTTGTAGATTCAATCTTAGCTTTAATTTGGTCTAAGGAGTGCACGCTTTAGACTATCCTTAGTCAAGTGGTGGTTTGAGATAAAATTACTTGTTAGGAAAAGCAAAATCTCTTTATTGTATTGAAGTTAAAGTTAGAGTTCTAGAGAAAATAACTTCAGCTTCATTTCCATTTAAGCCAGTTCTTTATAAAAGAATCAATTGTAGCTCGAGAGAATACAAGAGATTATTGTCTAATAAGGTTGAGAAGCATTAGATATACTTTAGTTAACGAGTTTTATGAAAGTATGGTTGCTTGAAGCTCAGATTGCAGAAGAGTTTCACAAGTTCTTGTCATAGTGAACACTAACCAGGTTTTCCTTAATCAACAGAAAACCCATACCTAGTCATCGTTTAAAAAATAGATTTGAAATCTTCTTCTCATGCCTACAAATTGATACTTGATTTGCATACCCAAATTTTACTTTTTTTTAACTCATTAGGAGATAGTAACAGCAATTGGATAAGAGAGACAGTAAACATTGTCTGTAATGAAATTCTCTGTGGAAACGATCTCAACTCCAATTGAGTTATGTAAAGTGACAATGACCGTTTACACTCTCATTTGAGGTGTAAGCTTGGACGTATCAGACACAGAATGGTAAAAGTGAATATGAAAAGAAAGCACACGAGCATACCAGAAATAAACTAAGTACAACTAAACAAAAACTAACTGGACCCTATAAGCCCAGAAGGTACAGTCGTATGCTAATTTAAATAAAACCTAAACGAACCACATAAGCCCGACAGGTACACAAAATAGCTAAGCCTATTGAGAAAGAAGACAATAGGGCTCCCAATCCAAAGTAACCAAGATAATCCATCAGACTCCACCCAGCCGACGGTGCACTCCAAGACTAGCTAGAAAGAGTGACCCCAGGGGGCTCCCAACCAAATAATCCACTCCCAGCCCAGCTATAAAGAGGGACCCATGGGTGAGGTAGATATCGCAATTTGTCCTACCATGTAGTTAGCCCCAAGCGTAGCTAGGAAGAGCGACCCAGGGAAACTCAGCAAGAAAGAGAGACCCGAAGGCGATCGCCAATATCACATAGTCTACCCAGCTAGTGATACCCTGTTAGCCCAGCTAGAAATAACGACCCTGGGGGTGATGGAATCTCCAATAGGATCCATTCCAACAACAACCATCGTGGAATGTAGTCTACTCCAAGAAATCACATAAAAGGGTCCAAACCTATACTATCTCAATCACACGCTCCTAGTGATGCACCTAACCTTCAACAATTCGTCAGAACTACAAAAATAGAGTTAAAAGATAAAAAAGATTATCAAGCAGTGATAGAGCCTAATCTAAGGCTCAACCTATCAAACTAAGGTTTGCAACTTCAGTCTACAAGGATCTAAGTCATCTGAACGACGTAGTCAGAAAGCCAAGTCTATTCGGCCCACACGAGTCATAAGTCTAAGGCAATGCTAGTTTAACCTAGACCAAGGACATCATTGTTACATTTGACAATGAATGCAACACAAAATATAGAAGCATACAATATCATCAAGCACAAAAGAATGTAATTCTACTAACTTAACTAATATGGTACTACGCCTGAAATATGGTCAATCGATCCTAACATAAGGTATCTAATCAAAGTAACTAAGAAACTAGTAAGCACCCCGAATTAACTCCAATCCACATGGTTTTAAACAATTATGATTAATCTAATAAAAAGGAAGTCATATCCAACCTATAGAAAGATCACACGTACTTCAAAATCACTAACCCAAAGATTTCCTTTTCAGAATGGCCTCGTAATGCTGCCACGCTATCAAAATAGAGTCAGAACATAATTACGGTTGTTTTGACACTTAAAATCAGAAGTAACATATATGGACGAATTTCTGGGTAAAAATAAGGAAAGTGGTACAACGTTGGAAATACTGGTATTAGCCGGAAATAGGTTCTCAATAGCTCTCCAAACTTGTGTTCTAAATTGGAACACAGTTCGGGCCAAGAGTAGTCTCAACACAAATATGAAATGAAAAACCAAAAATTACTATAAAAAGGAGCAACAATGGAAGACGTTGTTTACAAGAAATTACAAGAAACGAGGGTCCAACTTCTCAAACAAACCACAACACGATGATCCTCACGAAAAAATCCACAATGTAGGCTCTTGAATCACCATATTCGGACCTAAAATGGAATAGAAAACAACTTCTAAAATTTCCCAAAAATTGAGTGAAAATGAGTTATGGCAGAAGTTAAATCATAATTCTTACCTCCATCTAAACTTCAAAAAAAATTCCAATCAAGTCAATGCATTCTCCTCGAAAAACCACTCAAGAATCACTAAAATCAAACTTCAAATGAGAGAGTTATGAATGTCTGATGTTGAGAAATGAGGCTGAAACGGGACTTTGAAAAGACGAATTTCGTCGCTAAAAATCCCATAATCTAGTCGTTAAAAGGGATGCACCAGATTTCATCTTTTCTTATTTTTTAAAATTCTCCGACGGGGTGCTTCAGACTCGTTCGGAACACTACGCACGCAAATAAGATATGCAACCACCAAATTTGATATTATTGACTCAATGGCTTATTCGAATTTTTCACGAGATCATCTTGACAAAAAATGGGTCCCAAACCCAAATGCCATTCTGATTCAAAAATCACAAAAGGGCTCAAAATATTATCATAAATCTTGGGACATAATAGAAGAGTCAATTTAGTCCAAACTCCACAATGTGATGGAATTCTCATTCGAGCATGTTTACTCAGAATGTTGAAAAAAGTCAAACTTAACTTAAAGTTAAAACGCCTAATCACAGTGACTCACACTGAAAACCTCTGGAGTTATACCGACCATGATACTAAACTAAAACGACTATTCGGAATTGGATTCCAATGTCCAATGTCATCTTCTTGAATTTTTTTATCAAAAATGATCGTTCAAGGTTTATAAGCTCCAAACCACTAAAACTAACACAATAACCAAATGAACCACCAGGTGATCAGTCCCAAAAAGTCATAAATGACTTTGGGTTGCTACAAGAACGCTCTAAATGACACAGAAGGGAAAACACATAAATAACCAAGAGATTCATTACAATATCAACTACTAAAAAGACTTTTGTCCTTGAAAGTAAGGGTCAAGAAGTACTCTAAGGGTCAAACAAGCCGGGAAACTGCTCTCGCATCTCCTGCTCAGTCTCCCAGGTAGCCTTCTCGATTGGAAGATGCCTCCAACAAACTTTAAAAAAAGAATGTCTCTCGAGCGCAATCTTCTTACATCTATAGATAGAATGGCAACTAGCTCTTTTATAAATGTCAAACAAACATCAAACTCAACTACATCATACTGGAGCAGACGGGACTCATCAGGAACATATCGATGCAATATCAAGACATGGAAAACCGGATGGATTGCTGAAAATGCGTGAGGTAAGGTCAACTCATAAGCAACCTCTCAAACTGTCCAGAGTATCTCAAAAGGCCCAATGTACATAAGGCTAAGCTTGCCTCACCTCCCGAACCTCATCACGCCCTTCATGGGAGATACACAGAGGAACACTCAATAACAAATGAACTATCTCGAAGGTCGAAGCTCTGATCTGCATAACTCTTGTGTATACTCTAAGTCATCCTCAATCTATCCTAAATCACTCTCACTAGTCCAAAGACTCTTGAATCAAATATGTACTCCGCGGCATACGCTTTGTAGAGTCAAATAAACCCATTGGAGATCAAAAACACCTACCATACAATGTCTAAAACAGCGCAATTTGAATGCTAAAATGGTAGATGATGTTATAGGCAAACTCCGCCAAAGGCAAGAACTTGTCCCTGTGACCACCAAACTCCAAAACACAAGCCCGCAACATGTTCTCAAGGACCTGAATAGTATGTTCCGACTGACCATCAGTTTGCAGGTGGAAAGTCCTATTAAGGTTAACTCGGGTGCCAAAATCATCCTGAAAGGTCCTCCAAAAACTAGACGTGAACTTAGAACCCCGATAAGATATAACAGAAACTAGCACCCCATGAAGTCGAACCACCTCTTTAATGTAGATACGAGCCAACCTCTAGGGGTAAGTGAAGACTGAACAAGAAGGAAATATGTTGAATTCGTAAGTCAATTAATGATGACCCAAATTCTATCAACACCTCAAGAAGTCTTTGGTTGGCCTGCCACAAAATCAATACTAATATAATCCCACTTCTACTTCGAAAGGTAATCTTTGAAACTCACCACCAGGCCTCAATGGCTCGGCCTTTTTCTGTTGACAGCATAAGTAATGACAAACTAAGTCAGAAATATCTCTCTTCATGACACTCCACCAGTATTGTTGCCTCAAATCATGATACATCTTCTCTATGCCCCGATTGCAAGAGTAAGTAGACTTATGGACTTAGAAAGTATCAACTGTATCATATCCCAACCTCTCAGAACAAACATGGTGCCGGCAAATCTCAACACTCCATCACGATCTAAGGTAGCCTGACCACAATCACCCACTAACACTCGATATCTAAGGGCCACCAAAGCCTCATTCTTGAACTGACAACCACAAAAACTATCAAGCAAAGAAGACGAAAATTTCCTATCGGCCAAGACGCATCTAGAATCTGATATATCCAACTGAAACATGCTATTGGCTAAGAAATGAATTTCCAAACCCAAGGGTTTCTCCTTAACAGATAAGAAGTCTAGACTACCCAAACTCACCGCCTTTCGGCTCAAGGCGTCCTCTAGGACATTCACCTTGGCTGGATGATAGAGAATAGAGAGGTTGTAGTCCTTCAGGAGCTCAATCCAATGATGCTGCCACGAATTAAGGCCCTCTTGTTATTGATCTGCTGAAGACTTCAATGATCAGTATAAATCTCACATCAAACTCCATACAAGTAGTTCATCCAAATCTTAAGCATGAAAACTACTGCCGCCAACTCCAAGTCATGGGTGGAGTATTTGCGATCATGCAACTTAAGTTGCCTCGATGCACAAGACAATAACTCAAGCCTACTGCATCAATACACAACTCAAACCAACGCCAAATATGTCTCAATAAATAGTGAAGACCTCGTCTTCAATTGGAAGAGTCTATATATGACTGGTGGTCGATAACTCCTTGAGCCTCAAAAAGCTCGCCTTACACTCCTCTTACCAAACAAATAGAACATCAACATGAGTAACCTGGTTAGAGGCATTGCTAAGGTAGAGAACCCACAACAAACCGTCTGTAGTAGCCTACTAATCCAATGAAACTTAGTAACTGAGGTGGGCTTAGCCTAATCACAAATAGCCTCAATCTTTGCCGATTCTACTATAATTCCATCCTTGGACACAACAAGCCCCAGGAACGCTATAGAGTCTAACAAAAATTGGCACTTTGAGAACTTGGCATAAATTCGATGATCTCTCAAAGTCTAGAGCAAAATACTCAAAAGTTGCTCATGATCACCCCTACTCCTTGAGTATATAAAAATGTGATCGATAAAGACAATGACGAACGAATCAAGATAAAGCCTGAACACGCACGTCATCCAATCCATAAAGGCAGCAGGGGCATTAGTCAACCTAAAGAACCGCTCTTACAACTCATAATGGCCATAACGGGTCCTAAATACAATCTTAGGGAATTCATTGCCCTAACCCTCAACTGGTGGTAACCAGACCTCAAATCAATACTAGAGAGAAGTGAATCTCCTTGTAGCTGGTTAAATAGGTCATCAGTCTTAGGCATAGGATATCAATTCTACATTGTCACCTTATTCGACTACTTAAGTTCAATGCACATGTGCATTGTACCGTCCTACTTTACAAAAAGAACAGGAGGTCCCCAAGGTGATATACTAGGTCTAATAAATACCTTACCCAAGAGATTCTGAAGCAGAACACTGAGCTCCTTGAGCTCTGCAAGAGCCATCTAATATGGCGAAATAGAAATTAGTCGAGTAATCCACTCAAGCTGAATGAGAAAATCAATATAACGCAATGGGGGTAGGCTAGGTAGATTGGTAGGAAGAACATCTAAGAAGTAACTAATAACAGGAGCTAACTCGATCGAAGGGAACTCCCTACTCACATCACGCAAAAAGTACAAATATGATAAGCATCAACTAGCCAATAACCTCTTAGCCCGAATACAAAAGATATCCCCAACTAGTGTACTACTAAGAGATCCATGTCACACCACCGGAGGAATACTAGGAATGGTTAAGGTAACTGTCTTAGAGAAGCAATCTAAAAAGCGCAACAAGAGGACAACCATTTCATACCTAGAATCATGTCGAAATCAACCATGTCAAGAAAAATATGGTCAGCCCGGGTGTCATTCCCCTAGATAGTAACTAAGAAATATCGAAATACATGATCCACTATGAAAGACTCACTCATAGACATGAGGGTTGACACACACAATGGTGCTACCAAAGTCTTAGATCTCAAACTCAAGCAAGAGGCATAGCAAATAGAAACATATGAAAAAGTATATCCCTGATAAAATAAAGCCACGGCGGGTTACTGGCTTAAAAGAATTGTACTTATGATAACATCGTTTGATGCCTCTGCCTTCGCCCTTGCTGGAGCTGCATAGAAATGGTTATGTCCGCCTCTGCCCCGACCATCAAACATACCACTTGACCTACCTCCTTGAGGACCATCCTATCTACCTTGATGACCACCTCTATGGTCCTGAACTTCACCACGCGTCTAGCTGGAGGTGTAGGTAAAGCTAGGGGAGTTGCCTGAGGAGCGGACTCAATCTGACTATGCTAAGGGAAGTTCCTGGCCCAATGACCCACATCACCACACTTATAGCGACCCTGCGGAGGACGACTTCCAAAAAAGCTACCATGACCTGAAGAACCTGACTGAAACATCTCAAGGCACAGCACTCGAACTAGCTTCACTGCGACCAACACCTAATGTCTTGGGCGAGAGTCACCATAGCTTCCCCCATGACTATCCCTCTTCTCGCTTCCTCCTTGGGCCTCACGATGAATATACTCTTTAGTAATTACATGGTCAACTACTTCTTAAAAGGTTTGACCCACAGAAACAAGGACTGGGTCTCAAGTCAAAGCTGTAATCTCAACCCACGAACAAAGCACCTAACTCTATCTTCCTCTATAAGTAATATCATCTCTCCATGATAGAGAAGCTCATGCAACCTAGTCTCACACTCTTTCACTGACATGGAGCCCTTCTCCAACCTGCATAACTGATACCTGAGGTGCTCTCATATGCTGCAAGGGATAAAATTGGCCAAGAAGACGTCAAAAAACTCATCCCATGACACCTGTAGAGATCTTAATGGCCTTACCTTCATGAACGTGCACCAACACTTCCTGGTAGGACTATCTAGCTGGTAAGCAATATCGTCGATCTCTGTAGACTCCACTAGACTCTAAGTGTGAAGCCTCTCATGAAAATTAGTAGCGAACTTGTGGGCATCCTCACCCAAAGCCCCAGAAAAGCTCGGTGGTGTCAAGCATCTTTTGGTCCTTGAGTGGCATAGATCTATATGATGTCAACGGTTGTACTCTCACTGATGGTACCTTGAACTCAGGTGCCCTCACTATAGGTTGATCCTGCGCCACTAACGTTGGTGTAGCTGGGGCGGGTGGATGCGGCATACCCCCAAGCACACCCAAGTGTTGCGCAATAGCGGTCTGGAGATCTGGAGCCAGAAATGGTTTTGTTGGCGGCTGGGCTAGCCCCGAACCCACTGTAGGAGCTGGTATATTTGTTGTTGGAGGTTCCACTTCTCGCTATAGATCCTCCTCTCTCTCTCGGGCTGGTGCTGCGGCCTTGCCTCGACCTCAGGATCGGCATCTACCATAATATTTGGCTCTATCTTTAAGTCTGGGTGTGTCACCCCTGGCCGCGGCACCTTGCGGGTGAGCCATCCTACGAAAGAGTGAAACAAGTGAGATTTCAAGGAACCAATAAGACACACACTACAGGAAAGTGAAACAAAAGAGGAAATATTCCTAAGGACATCATGTAGCCTCCCAAAGATATGTTACGGACGTCTCCGCATCAATCCGCGGGACTCTACTAAACGGTAGATCTGTACAAGTGAGACTGCTGAACCTAGGGCTCTACTACCAACTTGTCACAACCCAATTTCTCGGGTAATGATGGCACTTACTATACCCTTATATACATAAATCCCTCCCAGAACCTGGAAGTTAGTAGTACAGAGCTATTTTATAAAGAGTACAAGTCCCAAAAGTGAACTACAATAAAGTGTGTCTCAAAAGCAACAAGACTAGCTAAATCAAAACGAGGAGACTGAAAAAAAACAAAATGCAAAGTGCTTGCCCTAGTCTCTAAGCCATATCTGCAAAAGAAGGGTGAAACTAATCCCCGCTCATAATAGTCCCAACACGAACATGCATTGAAAAACGTGAAATTACACTAAAAAGAGCAACAATGGCATTAGCTCTTTGCAATAAATTACAAAAAAAACGAGGGTTCAACTGCTGAAACCAACTACACCATGACAATCCTCACGAAAAATCCCACAATCTAGGCTCTTAAATCACCATTATGACCCAAATGGCCAACCAAAATCATCTTCCAAAATTTCCAAAAAATTGAGCTAAAATGAGCTATGGCAGCAGCTAAATCATAATTTTTACCTCCAACGAAACTTCAAATATGAATTCCATTAACTCCAGCTTCTTCTTCTCGAATAACAACTCATGGTAGCCCCAAGAATCACTAAAATCAGACTTGAAATGAGAGAGTTATAAAGGTTTGAAGTTCGAAATGAGATGAAATGGGGCTTTTAAAAGACAAATCTAGTAGCTAAAAATCCAAAAATCTAGTCGTTAAAAGCCCAAAATATGGTCATTAAAATGGTTGCGCCATATTTCAGCTTTTTCTTTTTTGTAACTCTTCGACGAGGAGCTACGAACTTATTTTGAACCCCGTGCACGCAAACGAGATATGCAACCATACAAAATTCTAAATTCCAGACTCAATGGCATAGCTGAAATTTCCATAATCTTGTCAAAAAGTGGGTCCCACGTCCAAATGTTAGTTTAAGTGAAAACCACAAAAGGGCTCGAAAAATATCAAAAACCTCAAGACAAAAACGAAGGATCAATCTAGACTAAACTTGACATTTTGGAGTTAACCACACTTACAAAATTCTCATGAGCGTTTACTCATATGATGTTAACTAAAGTCAAACTTAGGCTTAAAGTTAAAGTTAAAACGCCTTATCGCACGGACTCATGCTGAAAACCTCCAAAGTCATGCCGACCATGCTACCTAACTAAAATGACCCTTCTAGAGCTGATGCAACCGTTAGAATTGGATTTCGATGTCATCTTCGTGAACTTTTAATCAAAAATGATTATTCAAGATTTATAAGCTCCAAAAACACTAAAATGATCGTTCAAGAGCTGATGGAATCGTCAGAAGATGATTATTGGTTTTTGTAACTTATATGGTCATTGTTCTTATAACTTATATGGTAATTAATTTCTTGTAAATCATATGACCATTAGTTTTTTGTAACTCATGTAACATCTATGACATCTATCTTCCCACATTACTACCTCTCATTTTATTTATAGGTTCTATGGAAGAACTTTCACCTATAAATAATGATGTTTCTTCCTTTGTGAAGTAACTCAAAAAAGAATAGAAGTGTGAAGTAATATTGTAGTGTCTAGTAGTGAAATAGAGAGTTCAGAAATAGTAATGACCCGAGAAATTATATTTCAAAATTTTGAAGCTATTTGTTATTTACGATTGTTTAGTTGACGGGTGATTTAAAAATGATTAATTATAGTTGGTAGCTAATGGGCTAAGTCCATAATCTAGTTAAAACACTATACTAGTTGGTATATATATATATA
>NC_028645.1:38185702-38245702 GCF_001406875.1 Solanum pennellii | reverse complement strand
CACGTGGAGATCGTCCGTTGAGATCGAGTATTGATTATTTGGGCACGTGGAGATCGTTCGTGCGATAGAAAAGTTATGATTATGATTTGGACACGTGGAGATCGTCCGTGCGAAATTTGTTTGATTAGGATAGTGCATTGAGATTGTCCGCACAGACATGTGAAGATCGTCCGTGTCGGTATATGGACTTGCGAGTCCCCCATGGGTCATGAACTCTCGATGTATTTTCGAGGAGTATCATGTATATAAGGTTGAGAGAGAAATTGGTATTTTGAGGCATATCATTTCATGGTATCATATTGCATTTCATCCCATGACATCCTTCATTCTTGATGATTATATGTTTTAGTGGTGGTTGGAAAGTACTTGATGTCTGATAACCTCTATTTGACGAACTTGATCTTGTGTATTGCTGGTATTGTGAGTGACTTTTTGTGAAAGTTGTAATTGTTTAATATTGAGTTGTAGTTGAGGATGTGCAAATTTATTGAAATGATTTTTGATAAGCTGGGTGATATGAAAACTGTGAACTGTTAGGTTGGGCTGAACTTTATGCACGTTGTAGTTGTGGAGGTTCGGTTGGTGTGTAAGAAGTACCCGTATTTCATCCCCTTAGCTTGTGTTTAGAAGTTTACTTGTTGGGTACCGTGTGGTTTGGTACTCACCCCTTGCTACTACAATTTTTTTGTAGGTTACTAGCCCGGACTTTGTGATATTTTCTCTTCTCCTTGTCTGAGGCTTCTTGTGGAAAATTGTGAGGTAGTTGCTTGTTCTCTCAGCCGACCTTCTTACCCCTATTTATGATCTTGTTCTATTCTAGAAACAATGTAATTTGAGACTAAATTTTTTTTCCTGAATCAATTGTAAAACTTTAGAGGCTTGTACACGTGACAACCAGATTTTGGGGGTGCTTTTGAGTAACTTATGAAATTTCCGCATTTTATTGTAATGGTCGAGTTTTAAGCTAACTTATCTTGGTGGAATAAGACGAGTGCCATCACGTCCGTTTTTTGATCGTGACAACATGGTATTAAAGCCCCAGGTTCATAGGTCTCACGTGTGTACAAGTGGAGTCTAAGTAGAGTCTTGAGGATCGGTATGGAGACGTCAATACTTATCTTCGAGAGATAGTGACTTTTAGGAAACATCTTCACTTTTTGAATCTCTATCGTGCATAATTTGTCCATTTTGATTCTTACCTCTTCATTTCATTCTTTCTCTCATTTATGTGATGGTTCTTGCGTACTTTCTCATGTGATTAGTTGTTGTGTCCTGTATTAGTTGGATGTTAGATATGGTATTCAAGTGAAAGTGGTATATTTATAAAAGAATGTGTGTTCATATTTGAAGGATTGAGTAAGGTTAGTTACCCCAGTAAGAAGAATAGTACGTGTATGGTATATATAATACTTATATTGATTTAACAGTTGAAAGTGGAGTAATTAAAAGAAAGGTGGCTAGATAATAAACAGTGTAATTTGAGAAAATATAGTTGGTACAGTTGTTATGTCTGAATTGCTTAGCGAATAATGAGAATGATGTTGCACTAATTGAGGTTATAATCCTTTATATATTAAATGTATTAGTAGGATTATGATACCACTACTATAACGATATGGATGCTTATTTGATTAGATTTATGGAGTGGTTACTCATACTATTGACTTTGTAAGACATCGAACAAATTTGGTAGTGTATTCCAGTTATTCAATAGATCCAAATTTATGTGCTATTTGGGGTACAATCTTCTCAGTAGGTATGATGTGTTCTAGTGGTGGATCTAATAGACTTTCATGATGTTATACTTGTGGTACATGGAAATGGATACTCGACTTTCAAGTGTGAATAATAACTACATAAGGAGTTATCAATTGTATCACATAATCATATAAAGTTTGATGTCGCATTCATATTTGAGAAACTAACTAGGTTGTTACTACAGAAGAATGAGTTAAGCATTACTTATTAGGGGAATCGTAGTGGTGGATCTTTGGTATCCTTAGTATTTTAAATGAGTAGTGTTGATTTTATCATAAGCTCCAATTGAGTGGAGAAATATTGAAATGACAAACTTATATGTAAAGAAAGTGTCAATGAGTATACTTAGGTGAAGGCAATTGAAAATTTTAGTAAGAAAATGCGTATAAAGTTAAGTTAGTATGTTGAATTTTGGTTGGTATAACTGGAGTTGAGGTGTCATATTGGTGAAATGGTTGACATCGTGATGATGAAAAGAGCTAACTAAGCATGATGGTAATAAGAGTTTGTAAAGGATTGTGAGAGAGATGCAACTATATGATAAGGATTGCTAGTTTAATGAATTTTTATTATAATGACGATTGTGAGTATCTAAAATTATAATTTTCTTTACTATTTGTTTAGTAGTTTGATTATTGGAAAGTTGTATGAGGTGTTGCGACACCACTACAATAGAATTAAATAAGCTAGACCCTTAATGGAAAGAATCAATGAGCGGCTATATAATCTTCAGGAGGAGGCAAAAAAAAGGATATTTACTCAGATTGTAAGGGCCAAAGATATATCTTCAAAGAGAGTGGATAATTGAATTCAGAGACATTTGGTTTCATCTGTTTTGCCTAGATTATTGTGATAGTTTTATGGGTTCATCATATTGATTAAAGACTATTGGATAAAACTTGAGAAATGAGTGTATATAGATGTTCAACTCGAGTGTGATTATATGTTTTTGTGGTTTTAAGTTGGTAATGAGTACAATTAAATTTTTAGCAAAAAGATATGATAAGGTCGATGGAGAGGCGATCAATGATGAGCTAAAATACGTGAATTCATAAAAAAATCTTCAAGGTATGAGTTAATGTTGATAGATAAAGGAAACGGGTACACATTTGGATTCAACATTCAAGGTTTACATTTGGAGTTTAGGTTTGTGGTAGTGTGTTTGTCAAGGTATGGATTGGTAAGGTAAGAAATGATCGATCACATTGAGTATGAATTACTTGGAAAAACTTGAAAATAATTTGAGTAGTAAATTTGATTACTTTTGATTGTCATACTTAAGGGGGATTTCACGTAATGTTTTTATTTAGAGAATAAGTAAAAAAAATAATATCATGAATTATTGGTTAAGGGATAAGATCGGTAAGCGAGTTAGCGAAAGGAACAAGAGTCTCGTGTATTGAAGAGTTCAAGATATATAAAATAAGCGTCATGGAAAGAATTTAAAAGATGTGAATGAATAAGAACTCTCATATAGACTTTTGGTTCGAAGTTGAAGGATGTATATATTTTCATATATAAGTTCTAATATGACTATGAATGTGAATTTGTTCGAAATAAACATACTAGGGTTTTATCATAGATTTTTATAAAGATGGAGTTTTAGTTTGGGTGACTAACAATGATGAATGAAAAATTCTATAGGATTATGTCAAGATAGATTGTTAAACTTACAATAGGTAATTTATGGATGTTAAATGTTGTAGACCTACAGTTTTACATGGTCAATGAGAATTTGGAAGAGATTGGAATTACTTGTTGATAGGAGATGTAGAATGTTATGATGTGTTACATAGGAATTTGATGGTTAGTAGATATTTTGAGCTTATAGTATATATAATTATAATTATTTGGGTGACCAAGAATTTCTTAAGTGTTGATATGAGGTATATGATGGTTTGAATAATAGTTGAAAAGTTGGTATGAGAAAGATTGTAGTTGACATTGGACATGATTCAAAAGCTTCATGTCGATGAGAAAGTCCTATCAAATTTAAAAGTAGTGCTATCACCCTTGGATGAGAGTTTTATTTATCATGGATGCTTAAATAATAGCAAGATAGAGTCATAATTCGAAAGTTTTAGAGGCTATTATGTATTTTCTAAGAAGATTTTGGTACTAGTGATGGTTTGAAAGTAAGGTAAATGGATGGTGTGGTTATGATATTTGTTGATATTAAGAGTGTTTACTTCAATGGAGTACTTTGAGAAGTATGTAAGGTTTGATAAATCGAGTATGTGTATGATTGCAATGAGATCAGGCTAGTTGATTGTGGGTGGCTAAAAATTGAGATATGGAGTCATATAAATATAATTGTTTGATATGTTTACCATGGAAAGAGTATCTTATGTTACCCGAACTTAGTTTTGTACATTTTTAGGTGACCTCCTATTCTATTTCATAAATGAATTGGAGTGTGATTCGCTACACATGCTCGTGTGTGCTTCTACATCAATGGGAAAATTCTTAGTGGTGGATCGAGTGTACCTATCCTCTTATGCCCTCTTAGTAGGGTGGTATTCTTTGTCATACTTGGTCATATTAGTTATAACAGATTTGATATTGTTTGGAATAGTTAAAGTATACCGGTGGTTCTACTCACACAATCTTGCTTATTAGGACCTATATAAGAGCTACTATGAAGAGTTAGATTCGTCTAAGAGTGTTATTTGAGGTTCTGCATTTTGAAGTGTATCTCTTGCTGGGTGTTTACTTAACCATTTCTTCTTTGGGTTAGATAAGTTTGATTATCCCTTGATGAGTACCCTATGTCTAAAGATAATTTTTTTGTGTAACTTAAGTTTGTGGAAAGATTGTGTTGTGATAAAGGATTTTTTATAAGATCTGTGATGGTTTATGAATTATGAGTGTCTGGTAATTTATTCAGAAGGTTATCTTGGTTATGTGAGAAACGAGTCGTCATGATGGTTGTGTTTAGGTCCAACGGGTTTGAGTCTAGATTGAGTTCATGATTTAGTTTGTGACTTGACAATCTCTGTTGATTTATAGATCTTTCAAAGTTTGATTAGAAGGTTCAGTTGTTAGTAGTTGATCTTGATGACATGGTATTAAGGACAAGCTCACTTGGAGATGAACACTGTCTGGTAGGTCATAACTTAAGCTTTTGATAACATCGGTTATTCTTCCTTCTTCTTCCTTATGTTCGAGGACGTACATGATTTTAAGTGATGGATAATGTAATGACCCGAGAAATTATATTTCAAAAATTTGAAGCTATTTGTTATTTACGATTGTTTAGTTGACGGGTGATTTAAAAATAATTAATTTTAGTTGGTGGCTAATGGGCTAAGTCCATAATCTAGTTAAAGCACTATACTAGTTGGTATATATATATTAAAATAAAATAAATAGTAGGGTTTGTCAGTTTTTATACTTTTAAGTAATCTAGAAAAGAAATAAATAGAAGGAAGGACTTACCTGTGCGTGCGACGAACACCGGCTAGAGAGATCGACAACATTGAAGTAAGCAAATTTTGTCTTATGTAGCTATGTGTCTGTAACTCGTAATGTCTAATTCATGAAATATAAATTTACTCAATCCTATAATAAATTGTTTTGTAAAAAGAATTTGAAATTGGAATTGTTTTTTTATTACTGTTGATCACTGTACCAATTTGGTTGATTTGAGGTTAAGTGGGGACTAAGGTGGACTACTCAACGATAATTAATGATTAGTGGAATGGAAACATTTCGTTCTGCATATTATTTCCTTCAACGGTTGTTTGGTTCCTTATTTGTTTTTCTTATTTTATTAAAATTGAAATTATAAGTAAATAGACCCTTTAAGATGTAAGGTTGTTTTAATATGAATTTTGGGTCAATGATTTAACATTAATGGCGAATGGTGAGAGAATCACGAGAGAAGGTGATAACTATCGGACAGGTTCACCAATTGAGTTAATATGCGTACATGAAGTTTATTGGACTTATTTTGGAGTTTAGTATTGTCTGTGACTTGACTTCTTTTTTATGAACTTATATTTATCATATTATAATTTAAGTTTTGATATATTGAGATATAGAATCAAATATTAAGTATATTATAGAATATGAAAATCATTTGGGCTGTAGTGTTTGGAGAAATTATGACTTATTCATATATTTAAAATTAGGAAAATATGAGATTTAACCTATTGGTTGGAATCAAGCTTTCGGAACTTCATCATACATTTGAGTGAGTTTTGCTTCTAAGATAGACATATAAGTGTTGTTAGTTTCAAAATCTTATTGTGATTCCTTACTCGAATAGATTGCTTTGAGTAGAAGTTCACCGAAGGGGGAAGGCCCAAGTCGCGAAGTGATTTTTCTACTATTTGAGGCAACTGGATTTCTATACTCTTTCTAAGTGTATCGAATGCGTGTATTTCCTTGTGGTATCTGTTTGGGAGTAATGAGACTTGGTGATGTGTTGACTTGTCCAACTTGATTAATTTTAATGATAAAAAAGGGTAATAAAAGACAATGAGATTATTTGTTTGTATGTGATGTGTTGAGAATGATGCGAGTACCGTTGTTATAACGGGAAGGTTTATTACTATAGAATGTGGATTGTAATCTGAGAATGTCAAAGCATATGAGTGATATATTATTGATTTGATTTATTATGTGTGATTGTTCTTAACTGAACCCGTATAATTGTGATAATTGAGGTGATTATATGTCATAGCGACATTTGATTTATTGAGATGTTGCATCATCTCCTTATTTGATATCATATTGTGGACATGTATTGACATGAGATTGGGTATAAGTAAAGGTCTAACATGTGGAGATCGTCCGTGTTGAGATCGAGTATTGATTATTTGGGCACGTGGAGATCGTCAGTGTGATAGAAAAGTTATGATTATGATTTGGGCATGTGGAAATCGTCCGTGCGAAATTTGTTTGATTATGATAGGGCGTTGAGATCGTCTGCACAGACACGTGGAGACCGTCCGTGTCGGTATATGGACCTCGCGAGTCCCCCATACGTCATGAACTCTCGATGTATTTCCGAGGAGTATCATGTATATACGTTTGAGAGAGAAATTGGTATTCTGAGGCATATCATTTCATGGTATCATATTGCATTGCATCCCATGACATCCTTCATTCTTGATGATTATATGTTTTACTGGTGGTTGGAAAGTACTTGATATTTGATTACCTCTATTTGACGAACTTGATCTTGTGTATTGCTGGTATTGTGAGTGACTTTTTGTGAAAGTTGTAATTGTTGAATATTGAGTTGTAGTTGAGGATGTGCAAATTTATTGAAATGATTTTTGAATAAGCTGGGTGATATGAAAACTGTGAACTGTTAGGTTGGGCTGAATTTTATGCAGGTTGTAGTTGTGGAGGTTCGGTTGGTGTGTAAGGAGTACCCGTATTTTATCCCCTTAGCTTGTGTTTAGAAGTTTACTTGCAGGGTACCGAGTGGTTTGGTACTCACCCCTTGCTACTACATTTTTTTTGTTGGTTACTAGCCCGGACTTTGTGACATTTTCTCTTCTCCTTGTCTGAGTCTTATTATGGAGAATTGTGAGGTAGCTGCTTGTTATCTCAGCAGACCTTCTTACTCCTATTTATGATCTTGTTCTATTCGAGAAACAATGTCATTTGAGACTAAATTTTTTTTCCTGAATTAATTATAATACTTTAGAGGCTTGTACACGTAACAACCAGATTTTGGGGGTACTTTTGAGTAACTTATGAAATTTCCGCATTTTATTGTAATGGTCGAGTTTTAGACTGACTTGTATTGGTGGAATAAGACGAGTTTCATCACGTCCATTTTGGATCGTGACAGAAATATAAAGTTACTCTAAGTCTTCAACTATATTCACTATACACAATACAGAATTTATATGTTGAAGGAAGGTGTTCTTATATGGAGCTTTAGACTCTTCAACTAATCTGGAGTTGCATGAGTTGTACGACGTTGTTGGGTTGTTGTATCCTATAGGGAACAAGTCAAGATTATTTTATCTGGATCGGTGGAGATTATGCAAAACTGGGCTTGAATCACCTTAAAGAGAGTGAGATATATGTGCTTCTGCCTAAAGATTATTTTAACTTTTTTTCATATTATTTTTCAACTGTAATTTATTGTATTTGTGGTCTATTATATCAAGAATTTAAGGATACTCATGTTTTCGTTACAGTTTGAAAAAAGTGCGGATATCAAAATAGGCATCTCAACATAATTCCGCTCTATGTCGTTCTCTTCCAGAGATTGAAGAGAAGAGGTGTACGGTAAAGTATTTTTCTACTTTCACAATTCAAGTGGAGAAAAGGTAAAGAATAAAAAACTTAAGTCCTAATATTTCATGAAAATTGTGATACTACTTTTCATGGAAAAATGACATATAAATTCTTAAAATAGTGGGGGCTCATGAAATGAGGAAAAATAAAAAGTTTTTTCCATCTTTGAGAAAATCATATGTTGTTTGGCAATAATGAGATGATTTTTGTCTCTCACATGAGAGTTATAAATAAGTTATAAAAAAATATCTTGAGTAGCCATATAACATAAAATATTCTGGGTGATAAAAATTTCATTCTTGAAATGACAAATACCATAAAACATGTGATGGAATTTTCCATGTCAAGTCACATAATATTGAAAAGTTTGTGAAATATGATGTGAGGCCAAAAATATATATTTTAATCATTATTTATCTTACATTTATTATTTATATTTTTCCCTTTTTAGCAAGAATTTTATAGAATGTGCTAAATATTATATTTTAGTTGTAGAATTAAATTGGTGGAAAGATAAAGAAATTTGGAGTTTTAAAGAATTTAAGATAGAAGGTTGAAGAAGGAAATCAAGCAGGCAGCTTAATTGATTAAATTGAATATAATATATATATTTTATAAAGTAAGTATGAAGAATTAAAATTGGAGAAGGAGCGTCAGGCGACAAGCACAAAAATTTGGAAAGCACGGCGAATAAAAAGGAATTCAACTCCTTTTAGATTTTGAGTTTCTAATTTAATTTGGACTCAGTTATTTTGTTTGGGGTTTTTTAAATAGTCCATAGAAATAATTATTTGAGCATCAATATAGAAGAGGTACTTTGTAAGAGAAAGTCGCCAATACTTTTTAGGGTTCTTTTCTTCTTCTTGTTTCTCAGATATTAGTAGCTAAAGCCCTTGTTTTGGGCTATGGCTACGGATTGAATGTTGATTATTAATAGCGTTTTGAATTAACTTTTGGTTGTCATTATAAGTTACTTCTATATTATTGTTTTAGTATTTCTTGACTCGCCATATAGAGAAAAATCTAGTGCCTAATCTTGAATTGACCATAGGAGAGATTAGATAGACCAGAGAACATAGAGAGTTCAGTCCGCCCATTAAATTGAGAAAATTAGTGTTCAGGAGTGACACCCGGAAGACGAACACCTTGCTTGGTTACAAAATAGGATGACATATAAAAGCTCGCCAGTTAGTCTATTTATCCCCGCTCAATGATGTGGTTAGATATCTAACAGGGTTAGGCGACGAGAGGCGTGTAACGGATTATACTATCAACCCAAAAAAGCAGTAATTTGACAATTGAAGTAAATTCTAAACCAAAAATATGATACATGAAATCCAATATATGTTGTAGCCCTGGGTTTTCAAATCATTATAAGTGATTTTATTATTTAATTCCTTCATTCATTTATTTTGGCATTCTTAAATAAATAATTAGACTAGTATAATTTAGTAAAACTAGTTATTTGACAAGTCCGTTGGGATCGATAATTTGGTTCTTTTAAGAGTCACTATATTACTTGTGCGACCACGTAGATTTTCGTGTTCAATTGGGAGCAACAAGTTTTTGGTGTCGCTACCGGGGAAATTCAACTTCTAACGATTGAATAGTCTCTCTGTGATGAACTGTTATATATGACAACCCAACTGGTCGATGAAAGAGGTGAGCTCACACAAGAAATCGATCAATCTGACTCAGATATTCATGACATAGAGGCTCACTTGAAACAAATCTTGAGGCATTTGAAGCCGAGTTATTAATTGTGTTGAATTATTACCAACTAGTGGAACAAAAAGAGGAAGTTCAACCATTCAAATATACTTTATTCCTTAATATCGATGTTCAGAATGAGTACAAAAGTGAGAATGTTGTAAAAAATGTTGCTTTAGAGTTGAGGGAACTTGAATCTCATTCAAACACTTTCTATAAAATCTGCACCAATTGATGAGTGATTGATGAGGAACAAGGATCCTACATTCTAATGTTTTTTAGTCAACGTAGACAACAACATTCCTCACTTAAGGGCCAAGAAGTGCAAGATGCGACATATTTTACTTGGTTCCTTTATATTTATACCACCACTCCTTGAGAGGAGTACAAAATATATGCAAAGTTAGGTGTAAAATTCATAAGTTCAAAGTGGAAAGAAAGTGGTGAATTTATTTTTGTCGTGTCACGACATTAAAGTAAGCGCTAATTGCGAGGCAACCCAATTTATAGTGTAACTTCTTAGTTTTATTTTTTAGTATTAGTATTATTGTTTTGTGTTGTTCTTACAGATTTTGGAGAAGTCTCATTATCCAAAATTTGAAGCCAAGGAGCACGTTGGAGCTTAAATGTGGGGTGCGTACGACCCTTGATGAAAATTGAGAGAACATGCTACTAGCTAGGCCCAAAGGCCTCAGCAAGTTTTCCTAACCCTTGTTTTAAATTTTATTTGATGCTTCGAGGACATAGCATCTTTTTGAGTGTAGGGCGGAGGAATGAATTCTTAATTTGTGTATTTTTTTAGGATGGGTTCCTCGCATTTTGTTCGATTTTTTTCCCGAGGATAATCCGTTTGAACCGAGTATCTTTTATTTTTTTAGGAATAAGTTTTTTTATTATTTATTTATTTTTTAGAGAAAGTAAAAGACCCTTTTCATTGGTGTGATACTTGTTATTAGGTCTAATTTTTTAGTAGTACTTTCTTGTGAATGCTTGAAAAAAAATTACATACTCTTTGAGACCTAACTCATGGATGTGACTTTGTATATAACTTATTTTATTTTGTAGTTTGTTATGATCATGTCTTTCTTAGAAGTGGAATTGATCCATCTTGATTGATACTTGTGCCATATGTGGTGAGATTTTATTTATTTCATGTTTTGCATCTTAGTCTAGAACTTGCCCTTCATGTTATTGAAACGAAATAAAAGGCGATGCTTTTTTTAGGAGATGATAATAGGCTTTCTTTGATTTATCTTTTAATTTTATCCTTTTTAGATATTATATCACTAGTTATCCTTTTTGAGCCTATAGCGTTTTGTTGGTAGTCATATTTTGCCCTTGACTATTTATTGAATCCCTAATTTTTGCACCTTGCTTCCTTGAGCATTATAGCATAGACTTATTTTAATTATCAATTATAAGAAAAATAGATGGTTGAGTGAAAAGGTAATCAATGATAGCAACAAAGTGCTTTAAAATTCCTCTTTGGAAGAATGTGATGTGAAAACAAAAGTTGAAAAAAAAAAGTTACCTGATGATGGCTCTGGTTCTTCCAAGGACGCAGTGCACCTTAACACATGTAAAATATGTAATATGGGGGTGGCTATTATGAAGGAAAAAGATTTTTAAAAAATTGGTTGAAATATTCTTGAGATGATGAGAATTACTTGTGAAATAATTGTTGAAGAGAGGGCTGAAAATAAAGAGAAGAAAATAATGGGTGATAAAGTCTAAAATTGTAAAGTACTTAAGTTAGTTTAAGTCACTATTATATAGTTTTCCTACCCGTCTCATAGCCTACATTACAAGCCGTTAAAGTCCTATTTGATTTTATTCAAGGATGCTGAATTAGTGGAGATGTACATAATGGGCAAACCTATGATTCTTTGTGCATACATGTGAATTTTATTTGTGAGTGAGAGAGTTGTTCTTGATATGAAGTCCTTAATTAATATTCAATCTTTTGAATTGAGTGTGTGGACTATATTTTTTTTCTTTTTCTTCTTGTGAGGCACTTGTTTTAATGATGGATGTGTGATTCTATTGGCTTTCTTTGATGAGAAAAGATGTAAGCTTAAATTTGATGAGTTCAAAGTCTTTCCTTGAGGTTAGGAGGTTAGAGATTTGTTGTTTATTTTGATGTATTGCATAATGATTGAGAAGTCTAATTGATGTTTTGAAATTGATATATGACCTAATTGTTTGTATCAATCGAAATGATGATATCCTATTTTTTATTTATTTGAGATGAGTTTTAATGTTGCTCGAGGACGAGTTTAATTGTGGGGTGGTGATGTGAGGCAAAAAATATATATTTTAATCATTATTTACCTCACATTTATTATTTATATTTATCCTTTTTTAGCATGAATTTTATAGAATGTGTAAAATAGTATATTTTATTTGTAGAATTAAATTAATGAAAAAAATGAAAAAATTTGGAGCTAAACAGAATTAAAGATGAAAGGTCAACTTATTGGATTAAATTGAATATAATAATATATACTTTTAAAGTTGCAAAGTATGAAAAATTTAAATTGGGGAAGGAAACTTGCCTGCTAGCAACACGTCAGGCGACAAGCACAAAATTTGGTCGCACGACTAATAAAAAGGAATTCAACTCCTTTTAGATTTTTAGTTTCTAATTTAATTTGAACTCAATTATTTTATTTAAGGTTTTTATTATTTGTAAATAGTCCATAGAAATAATTATTTGAGCATCAATCTAGAAGAGGTACGTTGAAAGAGAAAGTCGTCAATACTTTTTAGGGTTCTTTTCTTCTTGTTGTTTTCTTAGAGATTAGTAGCTAAAGCCCTTATTCTGGGGTTGTAGCTACGGATTGAATGTTGATTATTAATGGCATTTTGAATTAATTTTTGGTTGTCATTATAAGTTACTTCTAAATTCTTATTTTAGTATTTCTTGACTGACCATCTAGAGATAAATCTAGTACCTAATCTTGAATTGACCATAGGAGAGATTAGATAGATCAAAGAATATAGAGAGCTCGGTCCGCCCATTAAATTGGGAAAATTAGTGTTCAGAAGTGACGCCCGGAAGACGAACACCTTGCTTGGTTACGAAATATGATGATATATAAAAGGTCGCTAGTTAGTCTTATTTTCCTCGCTCAAAGATGCAGTTAGATAGCTAATTGGGATAGGCGACGAGAGGTGTGTAACCTGGATCATACTATCAACTAAGAGTGGCAGCGGAACCGGTACCTACCGGTTCCCGGTCGGTCCGTCCCGGTCCGATTCGGTACCGGTTAGTACCTGTTAGGGTATGGTTTTTCCGGTTCCGGGACAGGAACCGGGACGGAATTAAGGAATATCCGGTTTTTACCGGTTCCGGTAATTACCGGTCCGGTCCGGTTTAAATTTTTTTTTTTAAATAGAGTCGTTACTAGCCGTTGGGTAACGGCTAGTGGGCCCCCCCAACGGCTAGTTGAAGAAAAATTCATCCAATAAAGCCCTTACCCCACCCCTAACTTTTTTAATACCCTAAAGTTTTAAAAATTACACTTTAACCCATTTTTTTACTTATAAATACCCCTAAATTTCATTCTTTTAAATCACAATATCATCTATTCATCTTCTACTCTCTCATGTCTCTACTCTCTATCTCTAATCTCTAATTCTATAATATATATTATCTTAAATTTCGGTGTTGCCTTACTTGGTCATTGGAAATTAGATTTGGAGCTTCAAAATTCAATTTTCAACTTTCCACGTTCGGCTCTCGGCGGTCATAAACGTCTACTTTTTTTAAGTAGACGTTCGGTACATTCGTTCTAACTTTTATTTTACGTTTCATTTATATTTAAATAATTATTTATTTATTTGTGATTTATTATTTGCATAATTGCATAACATTTTTCTTATTATATTTAATCTCACGTTTAATTTTTTAATATGGATTTCGGAAAAAATATTGTTCAAAAAGGAAAGGGGAAAAAAGTGCATTAGAGCGTGTAATAAATGTTTGTAACTTTACATCCTCCGATAATGCAAAAACCGGTAGTTCTTCTAAATCAAAAACTAAAAAATCTACTATATTAAGAATAAATACGGATGATTATACACATGTTGATGATACGGTTTTTAATATTGATAGTAATTCAGGATTAGATCCTTATCATGAACATTTACAACGTCGCTTTGGTAATTTTGATGAGGATTTGCCTAGTGATAATGATAATGATAATGATATTGATAATTATACTGATACGCCTATTTTTGATGATGATGATGATGAAACTCAGCCACCTACGGCTACTACTACTCCTAGTCCCGCTCCCTTTCGTTGTCCTGCCCCAGTTCCCCCAGTACATCCTAGGCCTAAGGTAGAACGTGTTAAAAAATCGGTTGTTTGGCAATTTATGACACAAAACGAAGATAAAACACAAGCTATTTGTAATAAATGTAAACATATATTAAATCATAAAACTGTGGGCAAATCTGGCGGGACGGGACATTTGAGTAGTCATTTAATGTCTTGTTGTAAAAATGAATTTTTGCATGCTAAAGCGGTAGCGGAAGCTAAAAAAAACGGTACCCCCCTTCCTGAAAATGTAGGAGTAGGCGGCTCTAAAATGGTACAAACACAATTAAATCCGTCTAATGTTTCTGGCTCTAGTTTACTACCTTCATATAGTAGAGAAAAAGATCTTGAAGAACTAGCTAAAATGATATGTGTTATGGGTTTGCCATTTAGTTTTGCTGAAAATCCCGGTTTTATACATTATATTCAAATTGTATATAATCCAAATTTTAAAGGTTTTGCTAGAAATACAATAAAAAAGGCTGTATTTGATTATCATGCACAACATTTTCAATATCTTCGTTGTTTATTTTATTATAATACTTGTAAAATAGCTATTACTTCTGATATGGGTCGTAGTGTAAATGGTAACGATTATTTGACTGTTACTGCACATTGGATTGATGAAAATTGGTATATGCAAAAAAGAATTTTAGGTTATAAATGTTGTCAAATGCAAAAAACCGGTAGTTATATTGCTCAAACTATTTTAGATATTTTACAAAGTTATGGAATATGTGATAAAATAAGTAGTATAACCTTAGATAATGCTTCAAGTAATAATTCTGCTGTTCAATATTTAAAAACTACACTTTGTCCTTTCTATGGTGATAATTATCATATTAGGTGTACTGCACATATATATAATTTGATGGTTAGAGATGGTGTAAATATGTATGATAACGGATGTACGAAAGTTGAAAATGCATGTCATTTTATATTTAAATGTCAAGTTAAGTCTCGGCGTAAAGATTTTCAAAATCGCTGTTTTGAAAATAATCTTCCACCTAGAAAAATTCCAAAAACAGTGGCTACTAGATGGAATACTTTATATGAAATGCTTGTAGTCGCTTATGAATATCGAATACCCTTACAAATGGTTTGGAATGCTCATAATTCTGATATGACATATAGACTAGATGATAATGATTGGCGTGATATAAATGAACTTATAGATTTCCTAAAAGTTTTTTACTTAACTACAAAAAGAATTTCTGTACTTTATAGTCCATCAATTTGTACTGTTTTGCCTGATATTTGTATGATTTCTTCTAAATTATATAAATTTAAAAATAAACCAAGATTTCAACAAACCATTGAAAAAATGATTATAAAATTTAAAAAATATTATATTCCTATTCCTCAAATTTATTTAACTGCATGTTTGTTACACCCTAAGTACAAAGATTTCGGTTCATCAAGAATGGTTGAAAAAATATATTTTAACTTAGATATTTATGATGAATTAGAAGAAATTCCTAGCTGTCAACAAGTTAAAAATAGCATAAAAATTGAAGCAAGAAAATTGTATGATTTATATAATGCTAATAAAATTCTATCAAGTGAAAATGAACCTGAAAGCTCTAGGGTTAGATTTGATGAAAATAATATTGATAATTATTTAGAGGATTATCTTGAACTTTCTCACGATAATAGAAATGATTTTGATGCATATATTAATCAAATTACAGAACCTACTGAAGATGTTCTCAAATGGTGGAGAGGGCGCACCAAATGATTTCCAAAACTAGTACCGATGGTTCGAGATATATTAGCAATGCAAGCGTCGTCGGTAGCTTCGGAAGGCGTCTTTAGTGCAGCAAGGTTTCAACTTGGAGAACATAGGCATTGACTAGCAGCCGACAGCTTGGATATATCGGTATTATTTCGAGATTGGATTAATGCCGAGCGAAGAAATTTGGGTCGTGAACCACTACTGACCAAATTTCAAGATGACGTTGATGAAGTAATGCAGGATTATAGTGACCACGGGATTGAAGCAATGGAAGATCTTTCTATTCAACCTATTCCCGAACATGTTACTAAAGAAATGTTGAATGATTTACGAAGGGATTTATATGGTGGCACCAACTATTAGTTCAAACTAATATTTTTGTAAATGTAATTGTAATATCAAATATATATTAATAAAAATATAGGCTATTCGCCTTAATTTGTTTTTTAATATTGTTGTATTAAATTTAATTTTTGATATAGTCAATTTTAAATTTTATAACTTTAAAGTTTAAATTCAAAAATTTCAAAATTTAAGAGTTTGAAATTTAAATTTTATAACTTTAAAATTTGAATTTTGAATTTTCAAACTTTAAAAGTTTGAATTTAAAGTTTGAAAATTTAAATTTATAACTTTAAAGTTTGAAATTTAAATTATAATAAAAATTAGATTCAATTAAATTTTTTTTTTAAAAAAAAAATTCGGTTCGTCCCGGATACCGGTCCGGTCCGGTCCGGTCTAGTACCGGTTTACTACCGGACCGGGACGGAACAATAGTTATTTTACCGGTTTCCCGGACCGGTCCGGTTTCGATTCCGGAGCTATACCGGTACACACAGTACCGGTTTCGTACCGGTTCCGGTAATTACCGGTCCGGTTTTACCGGTTACGGTACCACTGCCACACTTACTATCAACCCTATAAACTAGTAATTTGACAATTGAAGTTAGTTCTAAACCAAAAATATGACACATAAAATCCAATATATGCTGCAGCCCTAGGTTTTCCAATCAGTATAAGTAATTTTATTATTTTATTCCTAATTTCTTTTCTTTTGACATTCTTAAATAAATAATTAGACTAGTATGATTTCGTAAATAGTTCATTTGACAAGTCCTTTGGGATTGATAATCTGATTCTTTTAAGAGTCACTATATTATTTGCGCGACCACGTAACTTGCTTGTGCAATTGGGAGTAACAAAATACAATTTTAATTTGTTAGTTGTGTGAGTCTTTCAACTTCTTTTGATTTAATTGTGTAAGAAAGTTGTGACAAATAAAACAAAATTTGCTAGCCTAATAAAAATATGAGTTTACATGGATAAGCAATACTGGAATGCAAGGCCTATAATCTCATTGAAGTTCATCAAGAACGTTGGCATCATCTATAGTACAAAATAAGCCAATGGAGAAGAAGAGGTCAGAAATCAATAGACAAGAAGAGTTACAAACCTTTGACAGCTGATAACCACATCAATGATCAAGAGTGAATGAGGAACGATGTTTATCACTCAAAGAAGAAGGAGCTGGAAGGTGGCGTTACAGGCAGCTACGAAGAACATTCTCACCGTCTACAAATAGGGGCATAGCTACCCTTTGGTAAGGGTGTCCAAATTGGACACCCTTCGTAGGAAAATTACATCGTACTTATAAGTAAAATAATAATTTAAATGGTTAAATAACACATTTTGGACATCCTTGAAAAATCATAAAGTTTTTCTAGCTCAGTGGTTTCAGTCGTTCAACTCTTGCTAAGTTCTTTGCAACTTGCACTACGAGGGTTTAATTCTCATTATTTGACTTGATTTTTTTTCTTTTCATTAAAAATATAAATAAAATTTTAAAGTGATTATTTAATTTAAAGTTAATAAGCAAATTCTATTTATTTATTTTCTTATCATTTAAAATTTGAATAAAATTTAAAAGTAATTATTAAAGTTAAAGTTAATAAGCAAATCTAATTTATTTATTCCATAAAGATACTAAAAGTGAAAAGGCTTTGTATAAAATCTCTTTTAATATAACTGGTTTGATTCTACTCTTTATTTTAAATTTCTCGTTGTTAGTTATCAGAGGTTTGTGAAATCTTGAATTATAAAAGTAATCATTTCCTTGTAATGTAGTTTGATTTTAAAAATTTTGGTATAGTTTAATTACAAAAATAAATCATTAATGTTATTTAATTTGATTTATAAAATTTAATTACACCCATTTGTTGAATTAATTTTATCAGCTATGATATTTTTGAACACCCTTTATAAAATTTCTGGCTACGCCACTAACTACGATAAAAATGAACAGAAAGAAAAGATGTAGGAATAGGAAAAGGGATAAGATCATTTAGCAAATCTTATGTTGGGTGTTAATTTTAGTCACCTGGTAAGGTCACTTCTTGGCCGACCAGGTTCCTTTTTATATCATGGATGTTGGTTCATCTTTTCTTTTTTTTTTTATAACAATGTTGGCCCATCTTTGATTAATTAATAAAATGGACAATGCATCCAAATATATTTTGTTTTAAAAAAATATGAGTTATGTAACTAATAACTTGACTTAGGGTGTGTTTGGTATAAATGAAAGTTTTCCTTGAAAATATTTTTATGGAAAACAAGTAGAACTTTTACTTATTTTCTTCTGTTTGGTTGGTCAGTAGAAAACAGAAATTCGAAAAGATTTTTAATGTTTGATTTGTTGTATTGGGCCCTTAATTATCTGTCAATTCTGTATTTTGGGCCCAAGCCTGTTAGGGCGTAACTTAGCACTATATATAGACGCTATGGCAAACCCTATTCTGTAATTCTGTTCTTGTCTCTCCATAATAAAACTGCTCCCCCTCTTCCCCGTGGACGTAGCCAATTTATTGGTGAACCACGTAAATCTGTTGTCTTTGTTTTTCGCATTTATATTTTCTCGTATTATCTCGAATTCCGCACAACAGATTTATTTATAAAGAGAATGGAAAAACATATAATTATAAGATTAAAGCATATTTAAAGAAGCACCTTTGACCTAATAGTCAATGAAGCCGTTAAAAAATAATAATAAATATTAATGCAAGCACATTAAACATTGTAAATTAACTCAAATTCTATTCTCTAACATTTCTTTATTTTAATTATAATATAAATTCTTGGATATAATGAGAATGGACTGTTTCAATGTAACAAGATATTAACAAAGTGTATAAGTTGTTGGGGGTGCGTAAAAGCCGAAAAAAAAAGTAGAAGATTTGTTGAACGTGTAAATTTACCGCATTATGTCCATAAGAGATGGATCTACACACAAAATAATATAAGTAGTGAATAAATTATTAATGTATATGTAAATCCATAGATAATTTTTTGGAAAGAAATTAAAGAAAATGAATGACACTGATGTATCAAAGCAAATACAGCAAATGGTTAGATTCATTCGGCAGGAAGCCGAAGAGAAGGCCAATGAGATCTCTGTCTCCGCTGAGGAGGTTTACTTTGATTATATTGTTAGTTTTTTATGTGAATAATAAAGTTGAATATTAATGTTACATTTTTGCAGGAATTTCAAATCGAAAAATTACAATTAGTTGAAGCTGAGAAGAAAAAGGTGAGACAAGAGTATGAGAGGAAAACCAAGCAGGTGGAAGTACGTAAGAAAATGTGAGTTTTAATATATAGGATGAGAGTTAATGTAGTTGTTGGTTTTTTTTTTATGTTAATATATGAAAATGTTATTTTGTAATTAGAGAGTATTCTATGCAACTAAATGCATCCCGCATCAAAGTTCTGCAAGCACAAGATGACGTGGTGAGTGGAATGAAGGAGTCTGCTAGAAATGCACTTTTAAAGATTTCAGGTGAAAAAAACAATTACAAAAAGATTCTCAGAGGATTGATTGTTCAGGTAAATATAACATAATCCATAAACGTTGTTTTGATCTGCAATATGCAATCATAACTCTTCTTCTCTGTTTGTTTGTTTTAGAGTCTGTTGCGACTTAAGGAGCCATCATTGTTATTGAGGTGTAGGGAGATGGATGTTTCATTAGTTAAATCAGTTGTAGAGGATGCAAAAAAAGAGTATGCAGAAAAAGCCAAAGTTCGCGCCCCTAATGTTACCATTGATAATGTCTATCTGCCTCCACCTCCAAATGATGCTGATCCTCATCGTGCCTCTTGGTACCCTCTTAATTCTTTTTCTCAAATATACTTGCAATTTCTTTCACATATCCTTTCCTCTTCCATTTGTTTCATTCTTGGTACCTACCTGTATATGAATAAATGATATTTACACTACAAATGGAGATAGCTTTATTTAATCTTAAAAACTTTCACACTAATAATATGACTCAACCTAACTCCTGTATTCTTTTCATAATAATTTATGTTGTTGTACTGTGTTTTTATTTTTGATTTGACACAGAGTTCACGAAAGTAAAGAAGATGTTGAATTTTGTGGTCTTAAACTAAAGAATGGTAGAAACTGACATCTTAAATATGTCGTGTGAAAAGTTGGAAATTTTTCCAAAAAAATATTCTTTTTAAAACAGGCCAAAAACCTCCGGCCTGTGGATACATGTTATATATTTGTAATAACTAATTTTTATTGATCCCTCCTTGGTGGATAAGTTGGGATTTTCATTTATTGCTACCACCATTCATCATATGGTTGCAGCAGCTAATAGAACTATGAGGAGTAGAACCCTTTTGTGATTTTTTGTTGCTGCCATTGGGAAATTGTGGAGTAGTGCTAGCTAGGGTCTTGGTGACATCAAGATGAACTTTAAGGAATTGACAATGGATCGGAGGAGTTCATGTACATGGGAAAGAGGTATGTGCTAAGAGGATCTGGCAGGCATATTTTGAGCACGAGCTGGGAAGTTGGCTAAAATATTCCATGTGTAATTATGTACAATGGTATGCATTAGAAGCCACTAGCTCACCTGAAACTGACACTAGCCAATCCAATATATTAGTTGAGTTAGATAAATTGTTGGAAGAACCTACTTAACTACGTCCCTCTGGATCAATATTTGACCATAAGATTGTGTTACATGCATCTGGAACTGAACCTATTGATAAAAGACCTTAGAGGTATCCAACGGTTGATAGAAACCTTGGTTAATCAATTGTTGGATCAAGGTATTGTTCAGCCAAGTTGCTGCACCCGTGGTATTATTGGTGGAGGAAAATGATGGTACATGGAGGTTGTTGTTGTTGAGTATAAAGATCTGAACAAGTTTCACATTCCAATAGTGGAAGACTTGTTGGATGAACGTAACTGGGAGGATCTAAATTTTTTAGCAAGATAGATACCACCAACTGAGTATGGCTACGGATTACATCATACCAAAGACTGCATTAGGACTCATAACTCGGGTCACTATGAATATATTATGGATTATCTAATGCTCCTTCAACTTTCTAAGGCCTAGTCCGTACGGCTTCCAACCATTTTTGAGAATGTTTGTCTTGGTACTTTTTGATGATATTCCGATTTATAGCAGAACCTTGGTAGATCATGTATGGAAGTTGAAGTCTGTTTTCCAAGAACACCAATTGGGGTGAAACAGATTGAATACTTGGGACATTTTATCACAGAGGTGTCCACTGATCCACAGAAGATAGAATCTGTCAAAAATTGGCTCATTCCCTCAACTCTGAAACAACAAAGGGGTTTTATTGGTTACTATACATGGTTTATCCAAGACTTGTGAGTGATAGCTAAGCCTCTCGCTGACTTGTTGAATAAATACAGTTTCAAACTGTCTCAACTAGCCACAAATGCTTTTGACAAGCTCAAGTTGGCCCTCACTGTCTTACCTGTATTGGCTTTGCCTGATACAGGTAAAACAGAGATTAATGCAAGTGTTATAGAATCAGTGTTCTGTTGATGCTATCAATAATCCAACACCAAAATCTACTCCAAATTAGTTCAAATTTGAAACATAAATTTTTTATATCATAAAAAACAAACTAAATTTGTCAAAAGAACAATAAAGTTAAAAGGACGCGAGAAAATAGGGTGTCCAATTAAATTTTTTCAGATTCAATAGATCGATAGGCAGCCAAGTCAAGTCATGTCATCTTATATAGAAATAGCACCCATTGATCATTTTTCTACTGTACATTTGAAATATAGCCACTATCCTATAGTTTAAAATTCTACAAGTGGAAATTATCTTGGAGTTACATTGGTGGAATTAGTAAGTCGAGGAGAATGAATTATTCTTTTTAACTATCTATAATCATGCTCTATTAGTCCGTTTTAAACAATTATTAATTAAGTTAATATGATTTCCAACATATGAAATTGTTGGGCTTTGTGGAGGCTTGTGAGCCGGCCCGACCCATTACTGAAACCCTAGGTTAACCATTTGGTTTTCCTATAAATATGATCCTTGTATTTGTAATTCTGTAGTAGCACAAGTGAAATAAAATCCTCCTGTTACAGTCGTGGAGTAGGGAAACCGAACCACGTTAAATTCTTGTGTGTCCCGTTTGTGTTCCGTTTCTCTTTTCTCTAGATTATTTGTGTGTGTTGTGTGTTTAATTCCCAACAATTGGTATCAGAGCGAGGTTTCAACAACATTGTAACACAAACTGTGAGAAATTGTCACCTAGGGTTCTTGTGTGAAGAACTGTGTGCAGGGAGGAGTAGCCGCCGTTACCGTGTGGGTAACCTCAAGCAGCAGCCGGCTAGGAGAACCGCGCAGGGTGCGAACAGCCGTCGTCCGTGTGCTGTCCGTCGCGCCGTTCCGTTGGCCGCCGCGTCGAGGAGCCTCAGATCCAGCCGCGAGCGTCCAGATCGTGAGCATCGTCCAAATCGCCGCCCGCTGTCTGTAGACGCCGTTAAGGGAATTGCCGAAGTCCTTTGAGATGGCAGAAGATGGGAAGTTCCGAATTGAGAAGTTCGATGGTACAGATTTCAGTTGGTGGAAGATGCAGATTGAAGATTTGCTGGTTCAGAAAGATTTGGACGTAGTGTTGGGTGACAAGCAAGGAAAATTGTCTGATGCAGAGTGGGCAGTTTTGGATCGGAAAGCTATGTCAGTTATCCGACTCTCGTTGACCAAGAATGTTGCGTTCAACATTCTTAAGGAGAAGACAGCGAAAGGCATCTTGGAAGCCTTGTCTAACATGTACGAGAAGCCATCTGCAGCAAACAAAATTTTTCTGATTAGAGAGTTGGTGAACACAAAGATGAAGGAAGGCAGTTCAGTTACCGAGCACATCAACTCATTGAATTCGATCTTAGCCAGACTTTTGTCAGTTGGCATTAAGTTCGATGATGAAGTTCAAGCTTTACTACTGTTATCATCATTGCCTGACAGTTGGTCCGGAACGGTTACAGCAGTTGCCAGTTCAGTGGGACCTAATGGATTCACCTTTGAGAAGATTCGTGATCTCGTTCTTGGCGAGGATGTCAGAAGAAGGAGTTCTGGAGAATCATCAGGTGATATGCTAAACGTCGTCAGAGGCAGAGGAAATAACAGAGGTAGTGGGAGCAGGAACCGAAGAAGGAGTCAGTCAAAGGCTCGGGATGGCTCAGGTGTAACATGTTGGAACTGCAAGGAGGTGGGGCATTTCAGGAATCAATGCCAGAAAGACAAACAAGTCAACATTGCAGAAGACAGCGTCAACGAGGATTTGTTTATCTGTTGCGCGGAGAGCAATGTGGATTCCTGGGTCATGGATTCTGGTGCTTCTTTTCACGCTACCCACAGCAGTGAAGCATTGCAGAATCTGGTTATTGGAGACTTTGGAAAGGTAAGGCTTGCAGACGATAGAGCTCTTGATGTTACGGGCATGGGTGACATGGTGCTGAAGACGCCAGTCGGTTTCTGGACCTTGAAGGATGTCAGAGTTGTTCCAAGCTTGACGAAAAGTTTGATTTCTGTTAGGCAGTTGGATGAACAGGGACATCATGTGAAGTTCGGAAATGGGCAGTGGAAGGTCGTGAGGGGCAATCTTGTCATGGCTCGTGGAACAAAAAGAGGATCGTTGTATATTGTCGGATTACCGTCTGAGGGAGTGACCGTCCCAGTTCAGAAGAAAAACAAAGTCCGGTTCACAGAATCTCGTGGGCAGAAGAAGGTTGTCTTTGCAAGAAAGAAACCCAGAGCCACAGGTCAGATTCAGGATGAACGAGCAAGGAAAGGTTCAGGAAGACCAGTCAGAGGCGTTCGTGGCAGTGGGAGCACCGGCCGTGCTTCAGCCAAGGCTCCTAGAAGACAGTGGGTCAAGAGAACCAGTATTCCAGCTGTTGATACGTCTCCAGAAAATATCTTGCTGAGTATGGAGAGTGTTTGTTCTCAGGGAGTTCTAGGATCCGGCAGTTCGTGTCTCAAGTGGGAGCCGGTAGGGACCGAGGACGAGTCAAGGGCAGTTTCAGCCGTGACTGATGTGTTGAAGCTTCGGGGAGCTTCAACGGGCCTTTCAGTTGACTGATGAGAAGGCCGCTGTAGCAGGAGAGAGTTGAAAAAGATTACTAGACATACAAGTGTTCTAAGTGGATGACAGTTGAAATTCTTCAAGCCTCCAAGTGGGAGATTGTTGGGCTTTGTGGAGGCTTGTGAGCCGGCCCGACCCATTACTGAAACCCTAGGTTAACCATTTGGTTTTCCTATAAATATGATCCTTGTATTTGTAATTCTGTAGTAGCACAAGTGAAATAAAATCCTCCTGTTACAGTCGTGGAGTAGGGAAACCGAACCACGTTAAATTCTTGTGTGTCCCGTTTGTGTTCCGTTTCTCTTTTCTCTAGATTATTTGTGTGTGTTGTGTGTTTAATTCCCAACAATTTGATCAACTGTTGATAGTGAAATTACTTGGAGTTGATTTTACTTTGGTGTAATGAAAGCTCTGGAGGAGTAGTTCTGGCTTCTGATGATGGGAAGATTGTATGTGAGAACACACTGGATGCTCGACTGGATGTCGTTTTCAGGCAGAAACTCCCTGAGGTAATAATTATATTGTAAATGATAAACTTGTGATGAGGAAATCAATCAGAATTACAAGTTTACATGTTTTGCTCTCTTTCTGCAGATACGTAAACAACTTCTCAGTAAGATGGCTGCATGAGGATTATTCTCACACAATTTCAATAACTTCACTTGTACGGTGGATGAATTTTATTCACTCATCTTTCCATCTTTACTGTTACATATATTCCTTCACATAGATGTGCAATCTTGTTCAGAATATTAATTGTTAGAACTGAGAATCATTGAATAAACATCATATTTTTTTACTTTAGAAACAAATGCAACAATGTGCAACACGACACTAATGACGTCTCTTGATTGTTCTAGCTAGGAATCAGAATACCTCCTACTCTTAGCAGTTTTACCTTCTGATTTCCTACGTTTTCCGTTAGGACCACCAAATATACCAAACCTTCCTATACCTCTAGAAAGAGAAGTCAAGAATGTTTTGCTCTGTCCTGTTTTGTCTATCATCCCTTGTTTCATAAACACTTGTTCTTTCTCCAGGTCACTCAGCCTCACCCTCATTCTTGATATCTCCAACTTCAGTTCTCGGTTCTCTCTCCTTAAAGATGCATAAGTATCTCTAGGAGACATGGCTGCACTTGTAACACCGCTGCTCATCTTTTGTGTATCTCCACAACTTCCGCATAGAGCATTCTTTAGTCGCAGCTGCTCAAAGTATAGAACTTGGACAGTCATTTGAACTGGGAGCCTGTCATTCTGTGCTGCATGATTGCATGCTTCTTGAGACAGCTTTTGACAATCTATGCATTTGCATAGCTTTTTGCATTCGTGCTCATTTAGCATCGGATGAGCCTACTCAAAGAGAAAGTACATGTTATCATGTTTAGGTATTCATATAATCAGATGACGTCTGTCTATAACTATAAGTTTGAAATTTTACCTTCAAATAAATATCAATAGCTCTGTAAAGTCCGTCATCAATAACACGAGCATAATCAGGCAAAACTGATATCATAGCAATGAATTTCTCAAGGCTCAAATATGGATCAGGAGCTATTTCAGCTAGATACGTGTCTATAAGACGTCCAACTTTCAATAAAGAACCATGGCTTGGAGAATCTAGATTTTCTGATTCATATCCACAATCTCCATTTTCTTCTTGGTCAATCCTCTGGATGAAATGTATCAATATGCGCTTGACAGTGTCAACATCAAACAAAGAATCACCCGTCTGGAGAGATGGTATAAACAAATCGTCAAGTAAGACCATTTCCAACCTGAAGGCAATCCTCCTCTCAATTTCAAGCCTGCAGGCTAGTACGGCATCCACCATGATAGCTATCCTCAACATCCCAAAAAGAAAATTTAGCGGAACAGATGAACTCTTCTCTGGAGGCAATAGACTAACTAGAGTTTCTACAATTGTTTTCTGCCCCTTTTCTCCCTTACATGGATATGCTCTCGCTGGATTCCAAATTTGTGGTTTCCCAATACCCTTTAGAGAAACCTGTGCGTAATGCATCAAGGATGCAATTATGCTGTCTATGTGTAACCCAACATGTCCCATTGCCATGATAACTCTGCCATAAAAATCAATGCTTAGAACAGAAAGATCTTCGACCCACCATTCCTTGTGTTCCAAAGATCCACTATCACAATCTAAACGAGATAGACCTGAAACAAGTTGCTCCTGACAAGCATTCCTGGCAATGGCATCAATGCATCTATCTGAAATACCAACCTTCTCTGCAGTAGGAAGCAGGTCTTCACAAGAAGAAAGAACCTCCACCGATTTTTCAAGATTCGGAAACACAACTTCAACAAGGAAAGTTTCTGTTCTCGCAATGAGGTTCTCTTCACCATAATCTTGTTTCATTTCCAAGTATTCTGCCACACAACGCAAACGTGCTACGTTTGTAGTTGTGATCTCAAAGTTGATGCCATAACAAAACTTGGCAGCTAGTTCAAATGTTTCAGGCCCCCAGGTACATGAGTTAAATCCAATTCTGAGAGATTTGGGTCTTTGGCATAAGCCACCATCTTCCCGATCTTTCCACTCAGAGACACCAAAGGAAACTATAGTAAAACACACAAGTGACATACACAATTATCAAATAGAGAGTTAACTAATAATATTGGATTGAAATGAATTAGTAAATAGTGTGCGATCAAGATTCATATGTGCAAATTGGTTTCTGGAATACATTTGTTGCAATGCCACACCTAAAATTAGTAAGTACCATTTTTTTAATACTAGCACGCTCCACTGTCATCATCAGTGTGTGCTTAAAAAGTTTGGTGCACAAGATGTGTAGTAGTGCCCTTGGATAAGGTTGGTCTCAAATAGGCACCACTAGACACGAGGAATATTTTCAACCAAGTTTGACCATTAATTATATGTGTTTGGGGTTCCATCTAGAGAAAATGATCAAAATGGGTTAGCTTTATTTTGGTCTTAATATATTCTAGGTGATTGAAATAGTTTGACAAAATGTGTTCAAGTTAATCTTTTATCTTAAAATTAACAATTTATCCCCAAAAGCTGTCAAATATAATTGTGAGACTACATAATAACTTATAAAATTCATCATTTTTACCATCTTTATTAGCTCAAAGAAAGTTTTATGAATTCTAAAACATCGTTTTTTAAACATCTAACCACACAATCACAAAATAATTATTGTAACTATGTTGAAATGTGATAAGATGATAAAGCACCCAAAAGAACACCATCAACTGAGACACGAAATTGAAAAGAGTTGCAGCTTCCTGTGTAGAATTTCCAATCGAAAACATGACATGCATACGACAGATGGTACTTAAAAGAGATGTGCTAGTATAATTACTCCTTGCATTACATTTGCTCTTCCATTTAACCTTTTTACAAAAATTATTTTGTAATTACTAAGATGTTAGAGAAAATGATATTTTAGAATTCATAGAACTCTTTTTTGAGCTATTAAAGATGATAAAAATGATGGATTTTGTTAAGTTACGTGGGCCCCATAGTTATATTTAACAGTTTTGGAGATAAATTGTTAAGCTTAGGATAAAAGACTAAATTAAAAACATTTTGTGAAGGACTATTTCAATGACCAAAATAAAACTAGCACAATACATCAAAGGACCATTTTGATCATTTTGTCGTTCCTCCATCTACATCTAAGGAAGTAGAGTAGGCTTAAACAGTAAACACATGTTAAGAGAAAGAGAAAGAGAAAAGTACCTTATGCAGTAGGAAAGACTCTCCATTTAGAGCAATTGTAATATCCCCAGCAACATCAGAGAATATAGTGCTGATGATCCATAATAAAAGATCATATGTCACGACAACCAAGTAATATTAATCTTAATTATTCATGAAATAAGTCTGCGGGGTAGCTAGCATTTCGATCTCCAAAAAGAACAAATTAAAGGGGTTTAGCATTCTACCTAGTTTGACAAATTATACGAAATAATAGCATACATTATAAATAACTTTTCATTGTAGAGGCAAAGGAGATTACCGGGTTATGAACGGAGAGTGTTGTTGAGACGACACCATTATATTGTTGTCACATTAACAAAAAACTTGACTGGAACTAGTAGTAGAATGAACAAATGACTATAACAAGGAAAGGGAAAGTGGGACATACATACACCACATATGATATGATATGATAAATTAATTAAGGGAAAAGGGTATGATATATTTCTCAACTTTGTCATTTGGAGCTGATATATCATTCGTTATAAAAGTGGCTTATATATGCCCTTACCGTTATACAAACGACTCACATATACCCCTGCCGTTACAAAATGACTCACATATACCCTTCATTTAACGGAAGTTAAAAATTAGTTTTAAATTTATATTTATTACTTCTATTTTTTTAAAAAAAATTATTTAGGGGTATATATGATTCTTCTATCAAAGTTCAAGGTATATTTTAATTTTTTCATACATAAATTATTTTTTTGACTTCTTTTATTATAATTATTTGAATTTCTTATTCTTATTTTATTTTTTTCTTTCATTCCTTAGTTTAAAGAATAAAACATTAAACTATTTTTTTTGTGTGTATTGTAATTTAATTTCGTATTCGAAGAAAAAATTTGGTCATCTACAATAAGTTTTTACAAGAATACTAGTGAAACATAAATAAATTTGATTATCAAAATAATAATTATAAATTAGTCATTCAAACAAAAAAAAAGTCAAAAAAGATATGTTTGACGAGCATTAAATTTACTCATATGAGATTATATTTTTTAGAAAAAAATAATAAAAATTTAGATTCAAATTTTTTTTTTCAATTCCGTTAGAGGAAAAGGATATATGTGAGCCATTTATTTACAAGTAGAGTTAGAGTATACATGAGCCACTTTCATAACAAGGGGTATATCAGCTCTAAATGACAAAGTTGATGGATATAGCAGCCCTTTTTCCAATAATTAATAATACTGCAAAAGTGAAAAAAGCTAAAGAATACAGAAACGGGCACAAGCTGACCATGTGAAGTGTTTTACTAATACCTTTTGCTTTACATTTCTCTCTCTATATATATGTATATATATATGTATATATATATTTCTTTTTTACTATTAAAGTATTAGAGTCCCTTTCTTCAAACAAACATTTTATATATTGATAGAGTGAAACAGAAATAGTAACTTGTTAGGGATGAAAACGAAGCAGTTATCGATGGTTTTGCTTAATCCTGGTATTAATTAATTAATTAAACGAATTTGCAGCCACAATGAATTCGAAATTTCATAACTAACAGAGATAAAGAGATGATAGGTTGGGTCATAAGGGACATACTCTCTACCACGCGCATACGTTACCCAATCTCTATTTAACCGAAACCCCACCCTACTTTAATTACTTACTTTTATAACTCCTTTTTCTTTTTTACTTTTTCTTATCATTCATCCTATTTACTCTTCTTCTTTTTTTATTCTTTATGGAGTAATCACTTATTCTATTTTAAATAAATATTTTGTTTACATGTGTTCTTTTACGTATACTAACTTTTATAAATTATAAAGTTACGTTTCCGTTTAAAGATGAAAGTTGAAACTAACAAAACATCTTGATAAATGTGGTAAAAAATAAAATATAATTTAATCTTGATTAAGGGAGTAGATTTATTCAAGGAAAAAGGGTGTGAGATACCCTAAGTTTTGTCATGTAAACTTGATACACCTCTCGTTATGAAAGTGACTCATATATATCCTTATCATTATACAAATGTCTCACACATACCCTTCATCTAAAGGAAGTGAAAAAAATAGTTTAAAATTAAATTTTTTACATTACATTAAAAAATTTATGTAGTGGTATATATATGATCTTCCTAGCAAAGTTCAAGGTATATTTTAATTTTTTTATACACAATATATGTGTGGGTATATATATATATAGAGAGAGAGACTTCATTGATTATCATTATTCAAGATTCTTATTTATTTTTTTCATTCTTTACTGTAAATAAAAAAAATTAAAACTAATTTTTTGCGGCTATTTTTTAATTTAATTTTTCTATTTATAAAAACGGTGGCATCTATTGTAACATTTGATTTTTGTCGTTATAGAAAAATCATTGGGAAATTTTTTTGGGCCAGAAAGCTTTTTTAATAGTAACTTGAAATTTCCAAAACCTATGCCAGATTTGGACAAAATCGGAGTCAGTGAGATCTAAGAAAATCTGGTAACAATTTGGAGGTCTAATTATGAATTTGATCATATGAGTAGATATCTAAGACGTTAAGAAACATGTATGACTTTACGAAATTGAATTCAGGCAAGTAGAACTGCCGAATTCGATCTTAGCGTGAGAGGATAGTTTCTAATTGTCATGAGATGAAGGTGTGTTGTGAAATGGGAATTTAGAATTCTTAAATTTGCTCACTTTTTCGGTACAAGTTGTTTCCTGCACGGTCATTTTAGCGGGGTGAGTATCGGTATGGAGGGACAGTCGCGAGTTAAATTGGAAAATAACCCCCAAAATATTTTATTCTAACTTTTTGACTTTGAGAGCTAAAGACCGACTCCAAGTAGAGTTTTCCACCATTCTTGAAGCTAAAAGTAAGATTTTCACTCCCCGAATCCATTTTTTGATCCGTAAAACTTAGTTTCTTCGGTGATTATCGTTGGGGAAGGGTTTTGGAACTATTTGGATGTTGGAAAAAATCCTAACTTGGACATTGGGATCATGGTTTGATCTAGGGTTGATAGTGTTGATTTTAGGTCGGATATTAGACATCATTTATTGATTCCCGTATTATTATGATTGTTTGTAGACCAGGAACAAGCTAAAAGATCCAGAAAGGGAATAATCAAGTTTCTTTCGAGGTAGTGATGGTTGTGATTTCATATTGTGTGATGTATGTTTCTTTTTGCTTCATTATAATACATGTATGTATGTGAATGTTGCATTATTGATCACACTAATTATAAAAGTGGATAGATGAATAATAAATGTCATGAATCATGACTTGATCATATTATTTCGAGAATATACTTGTTTTTGTGAGTGTGGCTTGTTTAATGGATCGGCTGTTGAATTCTGACACCCTAACTGAGATCGGTTGCCATATTTCGGTATAAACATGGAATCAGAACGTTATGCTATAAAGATTGGATCGGGTACCACGAATCGATACACTAACAATTTGAGTCTGGGTTCAATGAGAGGACCATTGACTTGACATAATTGTATAAGTGAGAACAGTGAAATTCTTCGTATATTTGTAAATGATGTTGATAATGTATATGTTTGGTGTATGCATGTTTATTATGTTGTGATGACTTATGTATGTTGCACTTAGTGGGATAGCCACGTGATTTTTCCGGTACACTGTGGTTATGTACTGATATTGCACTTTCTCTTTCTTTCTTGAGTACATGACATCTTCAAGCGGCTACTGAAAGACCTCGTCTAGAAGATCAGTGATCGTCATCGAATTCAAGGGTGAACAAGCTCTTTCGGGCTTCCATGAGTTCTTTTTGTGTTTATGTCCACATTTTGGACTTAGACTTTCTAGTTAGTTATTCATATATCAATTTGAGGTTGTAACCCTTCTTGTTTAGACTTATGGTTGAACCTTAGATGTTTTGATACATTGACTTTCATGTTCTAGGCATTATTTTTCCCATTTGTTTTGTTAGACTTTTGGAGTTTAGGAGAACTCTATTTCTTTTCCTTTAGCATTTAAATCTACTTTCATATATTTAAATGCTTAGTTGAGGTTAGTTGGTTAGCAGTTATGGTTCTCCCACCAAAGGGTTAGTGTGGATGTCACTCACGACTGTCGGGGTCATGACATCTATGATAAATTTTACAAGAAAATTAGTGAAATATAAATAAATTTCACCTTTAACTAATAAATTTAAATTAGTCGTTGAAAAAAAAAAGTCAAGAGAAAATATGTGTGAGAAGGTTCAAATACATCTCATATAGATAATATTTTTTCAAAAGAAATAATTAATTACTTTCATTAGAGGAAATGGGTATATGTGAGTCATTTGTAAAACTATAGGGATATATATGATTCACTTTCACAATGAGGGTATCTCATCTCTAAATGACAAAGACGAGGAGTATATCAGACTCTTTTCCCTTCTTTTTTTTCAAATTTCTTTTGTATATATCAACCTTGAGATTACTGATACTTTTTTATGATTCTTTACAAGTTATCATGTGAAAATCATATATGTGGATTTGGTATCCACTTCATGCAATAATTTTGGTAATTAAGTTGGGGTCTAAACTGATTTGTTTTAGTTTATTCTTCATCGAAATAAATTAGTGTTTGGGAGAAGAACTAATTTAAACTAGAGGGTTTAGAGTTGAAAAACGATCAAAAAAATTTATCAAGAAATTGGGAATAGGTCCAGAGCGCCTCGCCACTCAGATCACCCCAAGACAGAGTCTGAAGTTAGGGATCTGGGGCGCTGCACCAACCAGTGCACCCCAACCCAAACTCTAAGTTTGGGCTCGGTGCCTTGCGTCACTCAAAGCGCCATGGACGCTAGGTCTTCAATCTTTTCGATCAGTTCTTTCTGTTTGAGTTCCCTTGAAACTTACCTATATTTTCTAGTTGATTTCTATGTTCTAAGGTACATCTAAAAAACATGAAATCATCCATAACATTATATCATGAGCCTTTAATCCATAATTCAATTCAAGGAGAGTTAAGATTCAATTCAAGAGAAGTTCTTAGAGTCTTCCAAAGTCTTTTGCAAATGTTTTAACTTGTTTTAAGACTTGAGTTGTGAGTTGACTAGAGAGTAAAAAGTGGAGTTCATTTCTTCAATTAAGTATATGGGGACTATGTATTCTCAAAGAGTAATTGATTTTCACAATTAAACAAGTAAGGAAACTTTGATTTCCACAAATCTTTTGAGCTAGTTTTAGTAAAGTGTAAATGTTTTCACAATTAAACAATAGAGGAAAGTTTGTTTTCCAAGAGAGACTTTGAGCTAAGTTTTGAGCAATAATCTCAAACATAGAAAGAATTTATGTTTTTTTAAACATATGATCTAGTAATATTTTAGGAGTAGTATTGAGTACCGATATGGGGTGAATTCAGACAAACCTCAGACCCCATAAACCATGTAGCAATCATAGATTGAAAAGGGTCATATTTTTTAGATGATTCCCTTGTATTTTTTAGCATAGACTAGTGATCCACTTAGTAGTTAGGTTCTATGCCCTTGGAAAGGTATAGGACAACCTTGTCAGTGTGAGACAAACCGATGTATCATCATAGCTCTAAAGTGATGGTTGTCGTTTAGAGAAAATCTCACAGAGGTATTTGTATTCTTACACACACAAATTTAATTATATTTTATATACATCTAGAGTTTATATTGTATATCTATATACATATAGAGTTATTATTGTATTTATAAATACACAGAGTTGTTAGCCATATTTTAAAAGCTTTTCTTTATATGGCATTCCTATTATTGCTTTATATTGAAATAACTTAAGTTGAGTTGATTTGAGCCCACATATGTTCTTTCCGTTCCTTTCAAGCTTATGTCATGTTTTAGGATTCCCCTCGCATGATCGTACATTCAATGTACTGATGCTATTTGGCCTGCATTGTTGTTATGATGCACATACATGTAACAAATATTTGCAGCCAGCGCTTCGTTGATCTAGTTGAGCATTCAGAGTCTTGTGGTGAGGCTTTTTGCTTTCACAGGACCCCGATTTATACTGCTTTAGTAGTTTTTAGTTGTTAGGATGATCAGGGGTCTTGTAACGATATCCCTCTTGGTTTACAAGCTTCATAGACAGTGAGTTAGTTCATTTTGTCATTAGCTTGTTATTGGTTTATGTTGAACTTTGAGTTACCATCTTGGTTAGAAGAATGTTCTTTCTAGACATTCTAAGTTATTTCATGATCTTACCTTTTAAGAATATTATCTTGTTATTTAAGTCTTCTGCTATGAGTTAAGCTGCGCCAATGATTCACGTGGGACCAGTAATGATTTTTGAGTACCAGTTCCTCTCAGAGTGTAGGCTCGGGACATGACAGACTTGGTAATGGACAAGAGTTTAAGAGTCCTAGGAAGTGAATGAAGTTGTGTCAGTAGAATATTAGTTATCAATGTGAAGCGCGTCACATCTATAATTAGGAGGCTGCAACATTTTAAGAACTATCTCACTTCTTTCATACTCACGTTTGATAGAGTGTATCCTTATTAATTTTTTTTCTAACTTGTGCTTGCGCCTGTCTTTCAGATCATGCCTTTACGAAGAGTTCTCTGATATTGTTTGGCTATAAAGAATATTGAAACACAGGAACAAGGGGTGCCTAATGCACCAGAAGTGCAACCCCAAAGGGAGGTCACTAATGCTGAATTTTGTAAAGCTATTCGATGTTGAGTCAAGTTGTGACTAGTCAAGTTGCATAGAGAGAGAATCGATAGGAAGTGTTCGATACTTCTAAGGATCGTGAGTTCCTTAGGTTGAATCCTCAAAGTTTCACATGTTAAAGTGTCACAGAGGATCTAAAGAACTTTATTGAAGAGTTTCAGAAAGTTTTTGTGATAATGCTTGTTGTCAATTGTGAGAGAGTAGAACTAGTTGCATGTCAACTAAAGAGTGTTGTTAGAATATGGTTCGATCCATGGAAGAAGAACAGGGTTGAAGGTGCACCACTTGTGAGTTGGGCTTTATTTGAGGAGGTCTTCTTGGGGCATTTCTTTCCCCGAGAACTAAGGGAAGAAAAGGTACGAGAAGTCCTTACCCTTCAACAAGAATCTATGAGTGTTCATGAGTACAGTATGAAGTTCACACTACTTTCCAAGTATTCCCTGGAGATGGTTGCTGATAGAAGGAGTAGGATAAGTTTATTCGTCGCTGAGTTGTCTCGTCTGTAAAGTAAGGAAGTAAAGACATAACATGGATAATGATCCATGTGCAACAGGATGAGGGAGACAAGCTGAGGGATAGAGAAGAGTTTAAGAATAAGAGGCCTAAGACATTAGGGAATGAGTCTGGGCAGCAAACGAGTAAGGCGAACTAGTCTTCCTTCCAATAAAAACAAAAAAAGACCTTCTTCATCATCTTCTAGTGCACATGCACCAAGCAACAAATGTGAGTACAATAGTAAGAACTCCCAGAATTTCAGATCTAGACATGCGCATTCTTAAGGTAGTATAGAACAAGGGGGTACTAAGAGTTTTGCATGTGCTAAGTGTGGTAGGATCTACTCAGGGGTGTCTCATGATGGCTCCACTGGTTTTTTCAAGTGTGGTCAGAACGGTCATTTTATGAGAGAGTGTCCTAAGAACAGACACTGAAATTGTAATGGGGGCAATAGAGCCAGTGCTCCACCATACAGAGTTGCATCTAGAGGAGATACTTCAGGGGCAAGCGGAGGACCAAACCATCTTTATGCTATCACTAGTCGCCAAGAGCAAGAATATTTGCCAGATGTTGTCACTGTTATGATCCAAGTCTTTAACTTTGATGATTATCTTTGCTATATCTAGGAGCGAGTTTATCCTTTTAAATTCCTTATGTTGCGATGAGTTTTGATGTTCTTCATGAGTAAATTCTTGAGCTTTTTAGTGCTTCTATACCTGTTGGTGAGTTTTTTCTAGCAAATAGAGTCTATCGTGATTGTATTATTTTTGCCAATAGCAAGATTACTATGCGCGATTTAATTGTGTTATATATGGTAGATTTTGATGTCATTCTAGGTATAGAATGATTTCATGCCTATTATGCATCAACAGATTGTAAAACTTGAGTAGTAAAGTTCTAGTTTCCCATTAAACCAGTTATAGAGTGGAAAAGTAGCTCTACATGCCTAAGGATTGTTTTATTTCATACCTTAAGGTAGGGAAGTTAGTTTCCAAAGGGATGTGTCTATCACTTATTCCGAGTTAATGACTCTAGTGTTGGGATACCTCCTATTTAGTCAATTCCAGTAGTAAAAGAGTTTTGGTGATCTTCCTAGAGTCCCTCCTGAGAGATAAATAGACTTCAGTATAGATATTCTTTTTGATACTCGTCCTATATTTATTCCGCCATATAGAATGGCACCATCAGAGTTGAAAGAGTTAAAAGAACAGTTGAAAGACCTCTTAGACCTCCTATAGAAAGGTTTCATTCGACCAAGTGTATCACCTTAGGGCGCTCCGGTCTTCCTTGTGAAAACTAAAGATGGTTCCTAAGGATGTGTATAGATTACCGTCAGTTGAACAAGGTTACTATGAAGAATAGTTATCCTCTTCTGAAAATTGATGATATCTTCGATCAACTTTAGCGCGCGTCTTATTTTTTGAAAAATAGACCTCAAATTAGGATACAATCAGTTGAAAGTAAGGGAATCTGATATTCCAAAGACAACATTCAGGGCCCGTTATGGTCATTATGAGTTTCTTGCCATGTCATTCGATTTAACTAATGCACCTGCAATATTCAAGGAACTTATGAATATAGTATTCAATTCTTATTCTGATATGTTTGTTATCGTATTCATTAATGACATACTAATCTATTCGAGGAATGAGGAAGTTCATGCTAGTTATCTCAGAATTGTTCTCCAAACTTTAAAGGCTAAAGAGTTATATGCTAAGTTTTTGAAATGTGAATTTTGGCTTGAGTGTATGGCATTCTTAAGACAGGTTGTTTTTGGTGATGAACTAAAGTTGATACCTAAAAAATAGAGGAATTGCAGAATTGTCCTAGACCCACATCTTCTACTAACATTACAAGTTTCTTGGGATTGATTAGCTAATATCAAATGTTCTTCGAGGGATTTTAATCTATTTCATCTTCTTTGACTAAGTTAACTCAGAAAAGAAAGAAGTTTCAATAGTCTAAAGCTCATGAGAAAAACTTTCAAGAATTGAAAAAGAGGTTGACTATTGCCCCAGTATTGACCTTACGAGAAGGTACACAAGGCTTTGTTGTATATTATGATGTGTCTAGAGTTGGTTTTGGTTGTGTGTTAATGTAGAATGACAAAGTTATAGCATATGCCTCTAGACAACTTAAGGTTCACGATAGGAACTACCCAACCCATGATCTAGAGTTGGCTGTCCTAGAATTCTCTTTTAAAATATGCCGTCATTATTTTTATTGTGTTTATGTGGATGTATTCAATGATCACAAGAGTTTTCAACATGTATTTAGTTAGAAAGATCTTAATATCACACAGCGAAGGTGGTTAGAGTTACTCAGGGATTATAATGAGTATTCTTTATCACCCAGGTAAGGCTAGTGTTGTTGTTGAGTCCTTAAGTAGATTGTCTATGAGTAGTATAACCCATTTTGACGAAGATAAGAAAGAGTTATTGAAATATGTGCATAGACATGCACGATTAGGAGTTCGAATAATGGATTCCACCGAAGGAAGAGTAGTGGTGATGAGTAGGACTGAATCATTATTAGTGTCAGAAGTAAAAGAGAAACAAGACCAAGATCCTATTTTACTTGAATTGAAGGCAAATGTTCATAAGCAAAAAGTAATTGCTTTTGAAAAATGGGGAGATGGTGTTTTGAGGTATCAAGGTAGATCGTGTGTACCAAGGGTGAATGAACTCCAAGAGAGGATCATGGATTAAGCTTTAGCTCCAGATATTCTATCCAACCGGGTTCCACAAAAATGTATCGTGACTTGAGAGCAGTATATTGGTTGAATAGTATGAAGAAATGTATTGTAGAGATTGTTGCTAAGTGTCCGAATTGCCAACAAGTTAAAGTAGAGCACCAAAGGCCTCGTGGTATGACTCAGAATATATAACTTTCAATATGTAAGAGGGAGATGATCAATATGGACTTCATCACATGCTTACCACGGTATCATAGGCAACATGATTCTATTTGGATGATTGTTGATAGAATGACTAAATAAATCCACTTTTCGCCGGTAAAGACTATCCATTGAACAAAAAAATATATTAAGTTGTATATTAAAGAGGTATTCAGACTTCATGGGGTTTTGATATAGATTATTTTAGATAGAGGCACACAATTTTGAAAGTCATTCCAAAAAAGGTTTGGGTTCAAAGGTGTACTTGAGTACAGCTTTTCATCCTTGCAAAAACGAGCGCACTATTTAGACATTAGAATATATGTTGAGAGCTTGTGTTATTGATTTCAAAGGTAATTGGAATGATCACCTACCTCTCATAAAGTTTGCTTATAACAATAATTACCAATGTAGCATCCAAATTGCTCTGTACGAAGCTCTTTATGGAAGAAGATGCAGATTTCCTATTGGATAATTTGAAGTTGGTAAATGTGGGTTAATAGGACTAGACTTAGTTAATCAAGTTATGGAGAAAGTGAAAGTTATTCAAGAGAGGTTGAAAATAACTAAGTGTTGTCAGAAATGCTATACATATGTTAAGAGAAGATACTTAGAGTTTGAGGTAGATGATTGAGTTTATTTGAAAGTTTCACCCATGAATGGTGTTTTGAGATTTGGAAAAAAGGAGAAACTTAGTCCCCGGTATATTGTCCCTTACAAAATATCCAAGAGGATTCGCAACATAGCTTATGAGTTGATACCTCAAGATTTAGCAGCGGTTCATCCGGTATTTCATGTTTCCATGTTGAAAAAGTGCATGGGAGATACTTCACTTATATTATCATACCTACTGAATATATTGGTATCAAGGATAGCTTATCATATGAGGAGATTCCTGTTCAGATTCTAGATCGCCAATTCACAAATTAAGGACAAAGAAAACAGCAGTAGTCAAAATTCTTTGGAAAGTTCAGTTTATTAAGGAAGCTACTTGAGGATATGACGATGAGATACCCATATCTTTTTGAATCTGGAGAAGTTCCAAATGAAGGTACTAATACTTTTCTTTGGCTTTTATTTTAAGCTCACATGTTGTATTTACATTTTGCTTGTTGGGTGTTTGAAATTGATGTTAGATATTACACCCTTATGCCACGGACTTAGAGTATTTGCTAAGACTCCGTGCGACACTTGACAACTTACTCACGAATCTTTCACGATCTTGTAAGCTCAAGTAAGCATTTTTATACTAAGAACGCTAGGAGAATGAAAGGAAGACTTAGAGAATTTTGAAAGAAGGCTTATATTGCTTGGAAGATTGCTTACAACTTTCTTGGTTCTTCCAAAGACTTTCTTGAAATGTCTAAGTTATTCTAGAGAATTCTAAGGAATTCTCTAGCCTTTTTGATTAATCTAAAAGGTTCTAGAGTTCTCCGCAAACCTCTCCACAACTCTAGACCCTTCCACCTCTATCCGGATGCAAAATTTAACTATGATGTGGTAGGACGTGAAACTCTCCCCCACCTACTGATGCGACGACTGCGTCGCATCGTCACTTCATCGGCGATCAAGTCTTGTCTTCTCGTACGCGCGACCAATGGTACATTGACTCGATCAATTCCCTCGCGCAACTCCTTCAATTGCTTCGTTATCTCTTCTATCTCAGCCTCATGATCTACCTCCTTCCTAGGAAAAAAGCACCTTGACGGCTTCCTTGGCATCATGGTATTGTTTTCCTTCCTCGTGCGTGGTGGCGAGGCCCCTTTGGCACCATTGTCTTCTTTCGAACTTGCAATGGTGAATGCGAATGTCGTCCCTTTTTTATTATTGCTTCTCTCAAGCTGCATGACCGTTAGTCGCACTTGTTCTTCCGTCTTTGGTGCCTTACCTAGGGGAACCATGCATGTTCCTCCTTGCTCCATGACCAGAAGTCGTTGGAGGTAAGGATCGATCACCGCGTGACACGCCTAGAAGAGTTCCTTCCCAAGAATTATATCAAAGAGATCTAAAGGAGCGACAGTGAAGTTGGTTTTACCTTTTCACTCGCCTAGCTGATTCTTACTTCATGCGCGACTCCACTCACGGGATTCGGTGGTGCATTGACCATCCTAAGTTGGGCCTTACTTGGACTGTAATGCAGCCCCAACCTTGTAGCTGCCTTCTTGGTCATGATATTGACCTTTGCACCTGTGTCGACCATAGCATGAGCGGGTTTTCCATTGATCGTGATGTCAACATACTGCGAGTCGCATACTCTCGGCTTCTCTGGTTGCTTGGTAATAGCTCCGCATAGTCCTATCAAGACCAACTACATCGCCTCCGCACCTTATTCTTGCTCATGTGCTTCCTTCTGTTTCCGCTCTCGCAGGATAGCACCAAGGCTCTTCAGCTCATGGCACCTCGCATAGCCAAGCGGCTTAACGCAATGTAGTAACCACCTCTTTTGGCAACCTCTGTCTTTCTTTCCGTGTTGCCATGACATCCAGACTTCTTTCCATCGGACTTATAGGTGTCATGCTTCTTAGGATGTGGCCACTTCTCTTCGCCTTTTGCCACATTTTTTCCACTGTTGTCATGACTACCTATCATATCATCTCCTTTGGCTCTGTCGGGCTTCTCGTGCCTGAAGTTTTTCAAAGCTTCGGCCTACGTAATGGCTTCATCAATCGTCCTGACCTGTCAACATTCCAACTCCATCCTGGCCCAACTCTGCAGTCCAATTATGAAGTGGAACAACATATCTTCATCCGTGAGGTTGGGAATCTGAAGCGTTAGGGTGGTGAACTCCTGCACATATGCGCGTATGCTGCACGTTTGCTTCAGTTCCCTAAACTTGTGCTTTGCCTCATAGATGACGTTTTTAGGGAAGAATGCTTTATTTAACTCCTCACAAAATTGCTCCCATATGTTGATGGTGCAACGCCCCTTCCCTATTTCCGACTCTTTACGCCTCCACCATAGAATGGTTATCTTCGAAAGATATAACATAGCTATGTTGATATTATTTTCGTCGTTCTTTACTCAATTATCGTTGAAGTAATTCTCCAAGTGCCACAAGAAATTCTCGACCTCTTGCGCGTCATGAACGCCTTTGAACAAAGGTGGCTTGGGACCCTCGACCTTGGCCATCCTATCTCGGTCGAACGACGACAATCCTCCAACTTTCGCACCTTACTTGAGTGCTTTTATCTCGGCCTTCATGGTCTCGATCATGCTCAACGCCTCCATGAGCCGACACTCTAAGGAAGTGATAGTCTCCTTCCCATTAAGCACATCCATAAGCCGACACTCCAAGGAAGTGATGGCCTCCTTCATCTCGAACTCGGCCCGCCAGCGACCTTCCAACTCCTTATGGATGTTCTGGTCTCCTCAAAGGTGAAGTCCTTAAGGGTCTTGAACTTGCCGTCGGCCACATTCATGCGCTGGCCTAATATCTCCACGGCCTGCCTTGCTACTTCCATCCTTTCGACCCATTCTTATCCAGCGGTGACGTCTACGGCGTCTTCGCCCATTTATTCGTCACTTGCTTTGGTAGTCGATGGTGGATGGGATGTTAGAGCCTCGCTAGGTATGGGGTCGGCCAGAACCTCCTTACTATCCTTTTAATGTTTCTTCCCCTTTCGGTTCTTTTTACCACCATCCATACGGACATTGGTGGTGCTAGCGCCGTTTACGTCTCCTTCGGTAGCCATTCCCTTAGTATCAAACTTCGCTCTGATACCACTTTGTCACGGACTAGAGTATTTGCTAAGACTCCGTGCGGCACTTGACAACTTACTCATGAATCTTTCACGATCTTGTAAGCTCAAGTAAGCCATTTATACTAAGATCGCTAAGAGAATGAAAGAAAGACTTAGAGAATTTTGAAAGAAGGCTTATATTGCTTGGAAGATTGCTTACAACTTTCTTAGTTCTTCCAAAGACTTTCTTGAAATGTCTTCTCTAGCCTTCTTGATTAATCTAGAAGGTTTTAGAGTTCTCCGCAAACCTCTCCACAACTCTAGACCCTTCCGCCTCTATCCGGACGCAAAATTTAACTATGATGTGGCGGGACGTGACACTTAGACCACTAAGAGTAATCTCATTCGAGGAAGAATGTTTATTATAACATCTCGCTATTATAAATAATCAAGAAGAAATACAATTACATTGAAACTATTTTTGGAAATAATTAAATTTGAAAAGTTTGAAAAAGTTAAGTTAAGTATGACTTTTGGGTCAATTTCAAACAATCATAACTCCTATATCAGGATAGTTAGGTGTGCTCTAAGATACCGTATGAAATATCTTTGAATTAGCTTCAAAGCGCCACCGATTTTTCTCAATTTTGAGTTTGTATGAGAGAGATATGTCCATTTGAAGTTGGGTTGTCTAGATAATAGAAGTCAAAACCGCAATTTTAGAAGGCTACTTTGGCCCTATCACTACCCAATTATTTAATTTCATTTTTGGTTATTAAGTTGGGGTCTAAAATGATTCGGTACAGATTACACTTCATCAAAATAAGTTAGGATTTTGAGAGAAGAGAAAAGAAGAGGAGAAAAGAGGAGAAGAAGCAAGGAATCGTTAAGTACTTGAAGCTAGGCTTTTGGATTTCGTCAATGGTTGATCCCGACGAGGTATGTGAGATCACATAGCATTGGTTCGTTCACCCACGCATCAATCATGATTTTGATTCAGCGATATTGTTTTCTTGAAAGTATTGAAATTGAGTTCTTAATGGATTTTGTTGATGTTTCTGTTGGGTTCTTAATTGTTGAAGTTATCGAGAAGTTCTTAGTTTAGATTCATCAAATTAGTTGCCGATTTGAGTAAATTCTTTCATATTTTGGTTATGTATTTGAATGTAAGTGTTTGGGAAAAGAACCATTTTAATCTAGAGAGTTTAGAGTTGAAAAACGACCAACAATATTTGTCAAAAATCTGGGAACAGGTATGGGCGCCGCGCCACTCAAAGCGCCCCAAAAAAGAGTCCTAAGTTAAGGCTCTAGGATGCCACGCCAGCCAGTGGGCCCCAACCAAGAATCTAAAGTTTGGGCTCTGGCGCCCCGCACCACTTAGAGCACCACGAACACCAGGTTTTCTATTATCTCACTTCTTTCAATTTGAGTTCCGTTGCAACCTACCTATGTTTTCTAGTTTATTTCTAAACTCTAAGGTACTTCTAAATAACATGAAATCATCCATTAAATGAGATCATGAACCTTGAATCCATAATTCAATTCCAGGAAAATTTAGAGTCATGTCAACAGAAGTACTTAGAGTCTTCTAAAGTCTTTTGCAAATGTTTTAACTTTGTTTTAAGACTTGAGTTTTTGAGTTGAGTAAAGTTGATTTATTCAAAGAAGTATATCGGGACTATGTATTTCGAAAGAGTAATAGTTTTTCACAATTAAACTAGTAAGGAAACGTTGATCACCGCAGATCATTTGAGCTAGTTGCGGTAAAGAATAAATGCTTTCACAATTAAGCAAGAGAGGAATTTTTTTTTCCAAAAGAGCCTTTGAGCTAAGTTCTTGAGTAATAATCTCAAACTACAGAAAGAAGTTATGTTTCTTAAACATATGATTGTAGCCATTATGGATTAAAAAGTGTCATACTTTTTAGATTATTTCTTAGTGATTCTTAGCATAGACTAGTGGATGCACTTATTAGTTAGGTTCTATACCCTTGACAAGGTATAGAAAAGCCCTGGCAGCATGAGGTAAAACTTGGTATCACATATTGCTATAAAGTGATAGTTGTCGATTACAGAAACTCCTACAGAAGTATTTGTATTCTTATATATACACACAAAGTTAATTGTATTTGAATATACATCCAGACTTTATATTGTACCTCTACATACATACAGAGTTATTATTGTATTTATATATACACTGAGTTTTTATCTGTGTTTTAGAAGCTTTTCTTTATATTGCATTTCTATTATTGCTTTATATTGAAATGAGTTAAGTTGAGTTGAGTTGAGCCCTGGTATGTTCTTTCACTTTCTTTCAGACTTATGTCTAGTTTTAGAATTCCTCTCGCATGCTTGTACATTCAATTTACTGAAACCATTTGTCCTACATCATTGTTATGATGTAGATACAGGTAACCAAGATCAGCACCCAATGCTTCGTTGATCTAGTTGAGCATTCAGAATCTTGTGGTGAACCTCCTTGCTTCTAAAGGACCCCTATTTATATTGTTTTAGTAGTTTTTAGTTGTTAGGATGATCGAGGGTCTTGTCCCAATATCCCTCCTAGTTTACAGGCTTCATAGATAGTTAGTTAGTTCATTTTTTCATTATCTTGTTGTTGGTCTATGTTGAACTTTGAGTTTCTATTTTTGCTTAATGAATGTTCTTTCAAGACATTCTAAGTTATTTCATGAGATTACCTTTTTAAGACTATTATCTTGTTATTTAAGCCTTCCGCTATGAGTTAAGTTAGGTTAAGGGTTCGCTTTGAGCCAACAACAATTCTCGAGGGTCAGTCCCGCCTAGGATGTAGGCTCGAGGTGTGAGATGTCTTATTGAAAATTTGGGATAAGTTCAAGTGTCACTTTATGCCTTTTCTGTTTTATTTATTCTACTAGTCAAAGGTTTATGCCCATACAAAGAAAAATTACGAGATCGACATATCTTTTCATAAATTTCTTTTACTCCCTATTTATATGAAATACAATAAATAAATATTGACTTGTTGTATAGTTATTTATTTAAATATCTCATCTCCTACCGGGGCAAGAATAAAACTTCAATCACTAAGAATTATTAAAACCTCATTTACTATTTACATAATAAGTATTCACCAAGTTAAAAAAAAAAAAAAGAGCCACAAATAAGCATTAACTATTAAGCTCAGCAACATATTTCTTTAATGTTTAAGTCGATCAGGAAAATATCAATAAGGAGTATGATGGAATGGTAAGTACTTTCTCATTTTCAATTAGTACTCCCTCATTCTTAATTAGAAGTCTCTGATTCAAAGCAATAAAAATAAAAGTCTACTATGTTAAATTTTGGTTATTCATGTTTAAAGCTTGTTTGACATTGTTACTAGTTGACCAAAAGCATTTATTTTGAGACTGTAAACTGTGTTTTTACTGCAATTTGGAAGAAGGTAAAAATTTATGCTACTTAAAAATAACATAAACAATTTTTTTAAGAACAAAATATCATTATCTTCAAGAATAAAATATCATTATCATATATACATATTTATTAATATATGTCTTAGATTTATTTATTTATTTATTATTATAATAAATTTCACATACCTAATGATTTATCAATATATTCCTTAGAACTTTATTAAGTAATTTTTTCAAATTGAGTGATCCCTTTTAAGAAATTAACTCCGTTTTCATCCTTCATCCCCCAAGTAATGAAACATTATTATTTTAATTCAAAGAAGACTTAAGTAATTTACGACCTTCTGAAATTATCCACAAATTTCATTTAAATATTTTAATTATGACTATCACCTATTAAACACATTTTTCTATTCAAAACCTGTTCCTATTAGACATTTTTCATAATCAACACAATTTGTAAAGTGTATAATACACCTCGATGACATGACAAAATAATAATGGAAAGAGCACATATGACAAGTGGGCCCAAAAATTATTGAAAAATGATTTTTAAATTAAAAAAATAAAATTTATTTGTATATATATGAACATTGAATATAATATCTATCCCATCCCCTTTCTTCTTCATCTTTTCCCTTGTAACATTTTTCTCCCCGCATGATTTCTTTTTCCAAACCACAAATTGCTCAACATGTTATCCAATTATTTATCAATCAACTTAAGAAAATAGTAACTTCATACCTAATTTGTGAGAGAAATATATAGAAAGTGACTCCGACTAGACAAAGGTTGTTCTATGTAAATTTCTTCGTCCAGCTCTCCATTTAATAAGACGGTTTTCACATCCATTTGATAGATTTCAAGAACGTATACTGCAGTTAGGGCAATTAACATCCGAATTGATGTAATCCTAGTCACTGGCGAGTATGTGTCAAAATAATCAAGACCTTTTTTTTTGTTTAAAGCCTTTGACAACAAGTCTTGCTTTATATTTGTCAATAGTTCCATCATCTTTCATATTCCTTTTAAAGATCCATTTTGAACCCAAGGGTTTGTTCTCTGGAGGAATATCAACCAACTCCCAAGTATGATTGCATATGATTGATTCAATTTCACTATTGATAGCCTCCTTCCAAGAGGTAGAGTCGCTAGACAACATTGCTTCCTTGAATGTTTGAGGCTCACTTTCAAAAAGAAATGTTACAAAATCATATCCAAATTAAGTAGATATCCTTTGACGTTTAGTGTGTCTTGGACTCACTTCATTGGGTTCATCTCCTTTGGTTCTTCTCAGCATTGTTTAGACCCCTCACTAGATGACTCAAGTCTAGTTTTATACAGATCGATTTGTTCAAAAAATTAAGCACTATCCGATTCCATTACCGTATTATCATGAATATCCGAATTTTCGGACTTATGAACCAAAAATTGACCTGCCTTACTGTTTGTGACATATCCAATGAATACACAATCCACAATCTCTGGACCTAATTTTACCCTCTTAGGTATAGGAACTTGAACTTTGGCTAGACGCCCCCACACTTTGAAATATTTCAAGTTGGGTTTTCTACCTTTCCATTTCTCATATGGAATAAGATTTGTCTTTGAGTGAGGCACTCTATTGAGTATTCGATCTGCTGTAAGGATAGCTTCCCCCCCACAAGTTTTGTGGTAAACCTGAACTCATAAGTAATGCATTCATCGTTTCTTTTAAAGTTCGATTTTTCCTTTCTTCAATCCCATTAGATTGAGGAGTGTATGGAGCAATAGTTTGATGGATTATTCCATTTTCTAAACATATTTCTGTAAATGGAGATTCATATTCTCCGCCTCTATCACTTCTGATCATTTTGATCTTTTTATCCAACTGATTTTTAACTTCAGTTTTATATTGCCTAAATGCATCTATTGTTTCATCCTTACCATTTAGCAAATAGACATAACAATATCTAGTTCAATCTTCAATAAAAGTGTCACGCCCAGAGCTACCCCCGCGACGCAGACACGGAAACTATGACCACAAGTGATCCCAAGCTAACCCTGCTGTCTTGATCATGAGCATACTAAAGATAATAAACTGTTGCGGAAGCTAAATCATACTTAAAATGAAAAGAGGGGGAATACCCATATTCTATAACTGAGATATTTGAAAACAATAAGTTTAATACAAAAGAAATATTAACTCAATACTAAGGTGAATCTAACTATGTCTGAAAATAGCCTCTAAACTAGACTAGAAATACTGGGACAAGCCCCAGCTAAATCTAGCAAAAACTGAAACTAAATGACTAAAGACTTAAATGAAACTCATGACTGTTGTCCTTGGAGAATGAGGACTCACCACTGAATCTGCTGAAGTGGAGATCGGGAAATCAATCTATGCGTGATCTGGATGCTGAGAACCTGAACCTACATCACGAGAAGATGTAGCGCACGTATGTGTCAGTACTTGAAAGGTACTGAGCATGTAGGATAGGGTAAGGCTAAAATAAAACATAACTGAACAAGCACAAAAATAAGTATAATAATCTGAACGTGATGTGCTGATTTCTAAGATAACTGGATGCACTGACCAATTTATAACATGCTGAAACTGAATACTGATTTGGAACATAAAACTAATAAACTCATAAAGTTCTATCAAAGTTCTAGAAACCCTAGGTTTAATCATGACAAGAGAATCAAGAATCTAACTGAAAACTAGGGACCTAATGGGCGAAAGGAACCCATTAGTGAAATCCCACATACCTGGTGATGAAATCCACGGAAAAATACTTAAGTTTCGAGGCTGGAACTGCTGGAGCTTGTGGCGTTCTTGAACTAGGGTTCTTGAGCTTTTTTCTCCTCTCTTGCTTCTAATTTTCTAAGTTTTGATTTAATGATTTGACTTGGATATGTTTTTAATTATGTTTCTAGGCTTAAACTGACTAAAATATGATGATTTAGGATCAAAACGACGTAACTTAGGGTTTAAATGGAGTGGAAAAGGTCAAAAAGACCCCTGGGAAGGTTGCTCTCGGTCCTCACGATGGGCAGGACTGACGGTCCATCGAGCGCCCGACGCCCCGTCGTTGGGTCCGTCGTGAGGGCCTGTTCGACAGGCCTTTACTAAAATGGGCATAACTTTTTACTCAGAGGTCTGATTTTAGCAAGGTCGGTGGCTATGGAAAGATAATTCAATTATATATCTGTGGGTAGGTAATGGGAGACCTAATTCATTTTGTGCTAACAGTTATGATCATTTTAGGTTGACCCAACTGCCCTTCCCTTTAACTGGCTGCAAATTTTCCACCTACGGACCGTAAGTCCACCTACGAACCATGCTGGTCATCCATAGCTCTTGTCATAGAGTGGTTGAAGGGATTCTTTATCGACAGTCATGGACTATGGACCATCGTTTGACCTACGGACCGTAAGTCCGTCCGTCGTCCAAGACTTAACCAATTTTTCTAGGCTGAAATTTTTAGGAGTTTCTGCTCCCATTGACGGTTGTGCAGGACTGACCGTGGTTTAGGCTACGGTCCGTCGATGCCATCGTTGGTAGCACCTGCAGATTTTTCTGAAAAACTAATTTTTGGTCTTTCAACTGCTTTTTCAATTCCTTAAGCTCTGTTGGAGCCATTCTGTAAGGACGAATAGAAATAGGCTGGGTATCTGGAAGGAGATCAATTCCAAAGTCGATTTCCCTTTTGGGAGGAACCCCGAGAGATCTTTTGGAAATACTTCTAGAAATTCACAGACTACTGGAACTGACTCAAGAGATGGGGTTTCAAGGCTAGAATCCTTATTACGAACTAGATGATACAGATAACCCTTAGATATCATCTTTCTGGCCTTAAGGTAAGAAATAAATCGACCCATAGGTTCTAGGCTACTACCTTTCCATTCTAACATTGGTTCGTCTGGAAACATAAAACGAACATCCTAGTTCTACAATCGACTGAGGCATAACATGAGTGTAACCAATCCATGCCTAGAATGACATCGAAGTCTACCATTTCTAACTCTACTAGATCTGCTGAGGTGACTTTCTGAGAGACTATGATAGGGCAATTTCTGTATACCCGTCTAGCTATAACTGGGTCACCGACTGGAGTAGAGACTGAGAATCTGAGAGAGTTTCTGGACTAATACTGATTTGGACTGCTATATGGAGTTACAAAAGACAAAGTCATGTCTGTTGTCTTTCCACTGAGTGAACCATATGTGAGTCACATCCTTGAGTTTGTATTATACCAATCTCAACTATTACTACCAGATACTGATGTCACACCAAATATTTTCTTGACCTCATCAATGAACTTCTGTGGGTCCTTACCAACTTTTGATCCTAAAAACTTAGGCGGATTCATCCTAAAAAAATCACAAACACTGGCTGTCACTAATCGGTCATTTCTTTTAGTAGGAACTAGAACCTACTGATATTTTGGTTGGTCATACTTTGAGCCAAAAGCTGAATTGGCATTCTGAAACTCTGTATTTGAACTTGCTTATCTAGTACTAGAGGAACTACGTTAGCATTGCGTGCATTAGCATTCCATGCCTAAGCTCTATAAGAAGGAACGTCAAGTTTGAATGGAATTTGATCATACCTTACGCACGATAAGAGTAACAAGAAAGTGAAGTTTTTCCTAAAACACTTCATAGCCTCCCTGTCATTAGATGTGGTGCACTTCACACCCATGAAAAGGACTCTACTTAGTGCGGCTTTTTAGACATCCTAGGACACTTAAACCTAGTGCTCTAATACCAAGTTTTGTCATGCCCCGGGCTACCCTCGAGACGTAGACAAGGAACCTAGGACCACAAGAGATCCCAAGCTAACCCTGCTGGCATGATCATGAGCATACTAAAGATAATAAACTGTTGCGGAAGCTAAATCATACTTAAAATTAAAAGAGGGGGAATACCCATATTCTATAACTGAGATATTTGAAAACAATGAGTTTAATACAAAAGAAATATTAACTCAATACTAAGCTTAATCTAACTATGTCAGAAAATAGCCTCTAAACTAGACTAGAAATACTGGGACAAGCTCCAACTAAATCTAGCAAAAATTGAAACTAAATGACTAAAGACTGAAATGAAACTCATGGCTGTTGTCCTCGGAGAATGAGGACTCACCACTGAATCTGCTGAACTAGAGATCGAGAAATCGATCAATGCGTGATCTGGATGTTGAGAACCTGAACCTACATCACGAGAAGATGTAGCGCACGTATGTGTCAGTACTTGAAAGGTACTGAGCATGTAGGATAGGGTAAGGCTAAAATAAAACATAACTGAACAAGCACAAAAATAAGTATAATAATCTGAACGTGACGTGCTGATTTCTAAGATAACTGGATGCAATGACCAATTTATAACATGCTGAAACTGAATACTGAATATACTGATAAATGGTCAATGCAGAGAGTCTAACTGAACTGTGGGAGCTACTAATAACCGATAATAAAAACACATGAGCTAAATGTGGAGTCCGATGTCTACGCCCCATCAAGAGGACCCAATACCCGGCCAAAGGTATAAAGGCATGCTGGCGTGATCACTAAACTTATTGCCCACAGAGAGGACTTACAACCTTCTTGGCTAGTAGTTCTGGGACTATTGGGTACGCTAAACCCTAGTCCAACTCGGTATTATGCTACTCCCATGAATTTTGTAAATTTAATGATTATGTCTGAGTTTCTGTAAATACTGGATAGCTCGAAACTGAACATGCAAACTGAGAATGCAACAATTAATCTAGTAATTATGCATTTATAATTGAGGCATGTATATCTGAAGTGTCTGAAATATCTGACCTAGCATGTGTAATTCAAGAACTAAAGAAATACAAAGCTAGGGTTCTGAACTTCATGCGATAATTTGAGTAATAACATGATAATATGATTTGGAACATAAAACTAATAAATTCATAAAGTTCTATCAAAGTTCTAGAAACCCTAGGTTTAATCATGACAAGAGAATCAATAATCTGACTGAAAACTAGGGACCTAATGGGTGAAAGGAACCCACTAGTGAAATCCCACATACTTGGTGATGAAATCCACGAAAAAATACTTAAGTTTCGGGGATGGAACTGCTGGAGCTTGTGGCGTTCTTGAACTAGGGTTCTTGAGCTTTTTTCTCATTTCTTGCTTCTAATTTTTTAAGTTTTGATTTAATGATGTGACTTTGATATGTTTTAATTATGTTTCTAGGCTTAAACTGACTAAAATCTGATGATTTAGGGTCAAAACGACGTAACTTAGGATTTAAACAAAGTGGGAAATGTCAAAAAGACCCCCGGAAAAGGTTGCTGTCGGTCCTCACGACGGCCAGGACTGACGGTCCGTCGTGCGCCAGACGCCCAGTCCTTAGGTCCATCGTGAGGGCCTGTTCGACAAGCCTTTACTAAAATGGACATAACTTTTTGCTCGAAGGTCTGATTTTAGCAAGGTTGGTGGCTATGTAAAGATAATTCAATTATCTATTTGTGGGAAGGTCATGGGAGACCTAATTCAGTTTGTGCTAAGAGTTATGATCATTTTAAGTTAACCCAACTGTCTTTTCCTTTAACTTGCTGCAAATTTTCCACCTACGGAATGTAGGTCCACCTACGAACCATGCTGGTCATCCATAGCTCTTGTCAGAGAGTGGTTGAAGGGAGTCTTGATCGACGGTCACGGACTACGGACCGTCGTTTGACCTACGGATCATAAATCCGTCCGTCGTCCAAGACTTAACAAATTTTTCTAGCCTGAAATTTTTGGGAGTTTCTGATCCCATCGATGGTTGTGCAGGACGGACCGTGGTTCAGGATACGGTCCGTCGATGCCACCGTTGGTAGCACCTGCAGATTTTTTTGAAAAACTAATTTTTTGGTCTGTTTTGGCTACGGGGTGTTATAAAAAGTTATGAAATTCTTTTTCCCACCACGTGATGGTGTTGACTTCATGTCACAAATATTTGTGTGAATCAATTCTAAAGGATTTGAATTCCTTTCACTAGATTTATAAGGATGCTTAGCAAACTTAGATTGCAAATTTGACATTTTGATTTATTGCACTCAAATTTTGATAAAATATTTAAGTTCATCAATTTTCGCAAGGTTTTATTATTAACGTGTCCCAAACGTTCATGCCATAAACATCTAGACTCAAGCAAGTAAGAACAAGCAAAATCTTTATTCACATCAACTGTAATTACGTTGAGTATGAAAAGGTCATCACTGAGGTAGCCTTTTTTTACACACATATCATTCTTATTTTCTACTACTATATCAGAAATAAATACACATTTGAATCCATTCTTAGTCAGAAGTGGAATTTAAACAAAATTCTTTCGTAATTCTGGAACATACGAGACCCTATTCAAAGTTACCACCTTGTCTGATGTCATCTTTAATAGGACCTTGCCAGTTCCTTCCACCTTTTGCAACAGCGGAGTTTGCCATAAACAACTTCTCATCTGTAGGTGCTGGAGTATATGATGAAAATAATTCTTTGTTGGCACAAACATGGCATGAGGCACCAGAATCTATCCACCATTCTCTTGGATTTCCAACCAAGTTACATTCTGAAAGCATTTCCCATATCGGTGCTCAACGCTGCTCTGAAAAATATACTTATCTCATGCTTTTTAAAGCAACTTCTTTCTCTTGGTTGAGATAATTGCTCAACTCTTAGCTTTATAAGCTATCTTCGAATCAATATTCCCTTTTCTTGCTCAAATCTCTTTTAGGAAATCTTAGTTTCCTCTTATCTTAAATATGCAAAACATTTATAAACACTAAGGAAATACTTAGTTCCCTTACAGCTTTTGAGAAATGAACTTGACTCTTTAATCTTTACCTTGCTTGAAACTTGAGTCTTAAAACAACATTTAGGAAATACTTATTACTTAACTTGAAACTTGAGCCTTAAAACAAAGTTAAAACGTTGCTAAAGACCGTTGAAAACTTTTTAAAAATTTGATTTGACTTGCTTCTTAACTTCTAGACTTGAATCTTAACTTCTTTGACTATGATTGTAACTTTTCTTGAATTTGATTAAGGATTCAAGCTTCATGATCTCGTGTTTATGCATGATTTCATGATGTTTGGATGTACTTTAGAAGTGTGAAAATTAACTAAGAAACATGGGTACATCACTTAAGAACAAGTAATTTTGCATCAGTCTATGTTGTGCGGACTCTTCATTTTTGCGGGCAAACCTGTCTTGACGCGACAATGGGATGGGTGCAGGTGCGGGTGCGGGTGCAGGTGCTGGGTGCATGTTGGATTCGATCAATCCGATCCGGACACTTTTACTAGAGGCGAGAAATGATTTGAGAAAAAAGAAATGAGTTCCCGGCGACGTCTTCCAATGGGAGGTGGAGTACTTTTTAGGATGAATCTTGAAAAAGTTAAAGAGGATGAAAATTGAAAAGTACATGAAACTTAAAAAAATATAGAGAAGAAAGAGGAGTTTTTTCTTGAAAAAGTATAGAAACTACAGAGCTTGTTCATCTTTCTTTAAAAAGTAGTCTCTTCAATTTTTTCTCGAAAAAGAAAACTAGAGACGAATGATTTCTCTAGATAAGTGTGTCCTTTTAATTATAAAATAAATTATATTTTTAATGTTTATTATATTCTCTCTATTCTTTTACAATTATACTTCTTTTATTTTGTATGCAAGTATACCAAAATATGCAATTAATTATTATATATTTCATAAATATATTGTGATATTTTATTATATATAGTTTGAATATCTCTATAATTATATTTTGATAATATTGAAATATTTTTGCCGAGTCATTACACCCGTATCCATACTCAGATTCACACCCTTGAATCTTAAAATTTATGTTTTGCCGAATTCGACTTTCGAATTCGTATCTGTCTCGGATACCCGCAACCAAGTCCGAGCAATGTAAGCATAAATAAGTATTCAATATTATTGTAAGCCCAGTAAAAAATTCACTTCGGTCTAATAATGATTTTAGTGTTAGCTGTTGCATAGGGTTTGTATGTTGAGTCAACCATATTTGGACTTCAAAGTAATCATATCCTTCTTTATTGATCTTAGTAGTGTACTTAGAGGTAGTGACACATATCACCAATAGCTTTATGAACCTATCTAAGACCCATATCCTTGCAGAGCTTTCTTTAGAAATTTCAAGACTCGAAATATCAGAAGCTTTTTTAAGATCAATTTCTCTAAAAATTTGTAGGGAAGAATCTGGACATAAAAACTAAATTAAAATACCAAATAAATAAAATTTAAAAAATGCTCAAGTAAAAATCGAATCCTGGGCTCATTAAATATATACATGTGCACGCTAACTAAACTAATAGATAAAAGAAAATGCGTAAGTACCCCTCAATTTATATCCAAAATTTTAGAGACACACTTATACTATACTATGATCCTATTACCCCTAAACATATTTTATAAATAATTTTGTACCTCTTTTTGGCCTACGTGGTACTAGCTTGACAAAAAATGTCAACACACGCTGAGCCCACAAGATAGTGCCACGTAGGCCGAAAAAGGGTAGAAAATTATTTATAAAATAAGGTCAAGGGGTAATAGGACCTTAGTATAATATAAGTGTGTCTCTAAAATTTCAGACAAAGATTGAGGAATACTTATACATTTTTCCAATAGATAACTTACTTTTATTGTTAGGGTGTCAATACAAGAATATGTACATTATTAAAGATATCTACACATATATACATAAAAAATGAGATTAACGAGTGTCCATGCCCACTTGCCATAAGGGTAGGTCCACCTTTGGTTACTTCTACTTCGATTGTGACTGTTAAATTTAGCTAGTAATTCTAAGGATTATAAATAATTTCCTTAGTGTACATACATTCCTTTTCTAAGTTATATTAAAATATGTATGTAGATATAATGTTCAAACAATAAGCAACATACATAAAATACAACAACTTATCATCATTGGAAGGTTCAATTCTTACGTCTCTTTGCATTGAAACTTCAGGTCTTCTTCCTCTGAAATGACAACATAACTTAGAATGGACTGAGTGCTCATATTTCATACGATCATGGCTCAAGTGGGCAAGCTACCGTCTCAACAATGTTTTTCTCCGTATCTCTAATAAAACTAACCTTCACAGACTACTTCAATGATATGAAATGTTTCCCTGAAATTAAACAAGCACCTCCTTGTCTTAAATATAGGATACAAGAATCAACAAATCAATTAAGATAAAATACATAAGTGCTCTCGAATTATGTCCGAAATCTCAGAGACACACTTATACTATACTAAGGTCCTATTACCCCTGAACTTATTTTATAAATAGTTTTCTATTCAGTTTATGCTTACATATAACTATCTTCTGGGCTCAACACGTGTTGACAATTTTTTCAATAATAATGTCATGTAGACCGAAAGGAATAGAAAATTATTTATAAAATAAGTTCTAGATGAATAATAAGATGTTAATAAAGTATAAGTTTGTCTCTGAAATTTCGAGCATAAATTGAGAGAAGTATGAATTTTCCCTATAACCGTATAAATAAACATCAGCAAGATATTAAGCAAGATATTAAGAGATATAAATAACAAAGCCAAAAATAACAAATTAAAATAATTATAAGAAGATGAAAACGAGAGATTCATAAAACTACGCAGAATGTTTGTTCATTTCTCTGTATATTCCTAGAAGAAAAAATGAGAGCATTTATAGTGTTAAAACTAAATTGTATCATAACAAGCCACTTGTCCAAACACTTACATGCAAAGTGACATATGGATGTAAAGGTGTAAGAGATGAAACAAAATCATGCCTTAGTAAAAGTATTGTTATTTGTTCAAGTAATAAAAATTTCAAAATAATTTAATTATTTAGATTTATAAATACATATAATAAAATAATTAATATTTTATTACAATCCCCCACTTATTTTAAAAGATTTTATGCTAAAAAAATAACTTGCTCGATTTTCATGATAAAATGAAATAGATTTGTGTCTTTTGTACTATAAATCAAATATAGATCGATAAAATTTAATTTACATACTTACAGGTGAAATATAATATTTCTATGAACCAAATAATTCTTATTGTAAATCAGAAACTTTATCAATCATCTTTTAATCATAGTTATTTTGTTGTACAACACGGTTGTGCGTCAATAGGCCATGCGTGTTCTGATATTCATGAGAGCTCTAGTTACTAGGCCAAAGTCTCATAGGAGCGGCCACACTCCACTTCTCATATAGGTGAATTCAGCAACTGTACACTGCTTTAAATATACTTTTCATAATTAAGGACTATAAATTCATTGAGAGTTAATAACTTATCACTCATTTTTAGTAAAAGTTCAAACACTCTCACATAGTGCACAGAGTCATTATCAACTTGTTATTCCCCATGTGAACCTTGTTAATGTGATGTCCAATCATATAGATTGGGTTACCATATCTATTTTACTATCAATTGGCCTTAAACCCATTTCTACTAAGGTATGAAGAATTCAATTTCTTTTTACTGGTTTAGTCAGTGAATCGGCCCAATTCAATTCTAACTTCACATAATCAATTAGAATTTATTTCATCTTTATTCAGTTGCTTAACAATATCATGCCTCGATTTCATATGTATGTTCTTACAACTTTAAGATTTATTCATCGGAATAGTAATTGCAGCTTCATAATCTTAGTGTATAAACACATGAGAAAATTCATTCTTTATCATAGGGATCAACAATTCTTCCTTTATCAAAGGGATCATCAATTCATCTTTTATTGAAAGAATCAACAATTCATTTTTCATCGAAGGGATCAATAATTCTTCTTTTATTAAAGGAATTAGATGAAAATTCATACTTTATCAAAGGGATATTCGCTAACAAATTTCTTAACCATTCATACTAAGAACCAGCCCGCTCCAGAGCTATAAACTCTAACTGCATAGTCAATCTAGCAATGATCGTCTGTTTAACTGATTTCTAGGATACTGCACCACCACCTAAGGTGAACACATATTCACTAGTGAATTTTATCTCATCTGAATCAGAGATCCAGGTTGCATCACGATACACTTCTAAAGTAGAAGGAAATTCACTATACATGATACCAAATTGCATGGTTCGTCTAAAAAATTTCATCAACTTATTCAATGTAAATCAATGCTCATTATTGGGATTATGATTATATCTACTCAATCTACAAATAGAATAGGCAATACTAAGCCTAGTAAAATTCATCAAATGCAATGAACTTTTAATATTTTGAGCATATTTAATTTAGCAACTTGTTCACCATAATTCTTTATCAATAAAGAGTTAGCATCACAAGGAATGGATACACGTGTTACCACAAAACGTTCAAACATTTTAAGAAGTCTTTCAACATAATATTCTTGCGACAACATTATACCATCTTCAGTCCTTATAACTTTAACTCCCAAGACATACGTACTTCACCCACATCTTTCATATAAAAATTAGTAGATAAAGAAAATTGATACTTTTCACAATATTGAAACTTGTACAAAATGTAAACATGTCATTAACATATAAACATATTATCACATAATCATTGTCTACAATTTTGGTATAAACACATTTATCCAATTCAACATAAGAAAAATTTTCTTTAAATAAAGACTTGATCTAATTTTTCATACCACTGTTTAGGAGCTTGTTTTGGGTCATAAAGAGATATAATCAACTTACAAACTTTATTTTCTTTTCAAGGAATAATATATCCTTCAGGTTGAACTATGTAAATTTCTTCTTCTAAATCATCATTTAATAAAGTTATTTTTACAACCATTTGGTGCATAAAAATCTTTTAAATTGATGAGGCAATAAAAATTTGAATAAAGAAATTTTCGTCACTGGTGCAAATGTATCAAAATAATCAATTATTTTTTTGGGAAAATCCTTCTTGCAACTAACCGATATTTATATTTATCTGTAGATCCATCAGGATTAAGTTTTCTTCTGAAAAACCATTTACAACCAATAGGTTTTGCTCCAAGAGGTAACTCAGTCAAAATCCATGTTTTATTGCTCATAATTGAATAAATTCTAAATTTTATTGTCTCTTTCCAAAATATAGCATCATAACAAGATATAGCTTCGAAATAATTTGATGGTTCATTGTCAACAAGGAAAGTTTGAAAATCATTTACATAATAAAAATACTCTTTTCTCGGTCTTTTTCTCCTTTATAGCTCCTCCATATTAGAGGTATTCTTGTTGTTTCTTTCAGCAGGTGTTTGACAAATTTTATCACAAAGTGAAACAATATGTTCAAAAAGTTCAACATTTTTTGTCTCAATAATAGTATTGCAATCAAGCACATCACTTTTCAACACAAGACATTTATATGCAACACTATGTTCAGTTAATCAAATAAGCAAACAATCAGCAATTTTATAACTTATTTTCCTCGTCTTAGGTCCAGGAAACAAGACTTTAGCAAGACACCCGCACACTTTTAAATATTTCATGTTAGGTCTATAACCTTTCATTATTCATAAGGAGTTTTACCAGTTATTTTGTGAGGAATTTATTCTGTAGATGACATGCAAATAATATATCATCACCCCACAAATTATCAGGATCATTAGAACTAATTAACATGGTATTCATCATTTCTTTGAAAGTTCTATTTTTCCTTTCAACTACTCCATTAGACTCGGGTGAATAATGCGGGGTTAATTCATCATTAATTTCTTTTTTTTTTCACATAAAGCATTTAAAAATACAAATTTGTCACCTCTATCAGATCAAATTTCTTTTGATTTTCCTACCAAGTTGATTTTCGAACTTTTGACTTATAAGCAGCATAATATGCATCATCCTTATTTCTGAGCAAATACAATTCAGTAAATTTAAAAAAATCATCAATAAAAGTGATGTAACATCTTTTATGACCTCTAGTCATAGTCTTTTTCAAATCACCCAAATCTGTGGATCAATTATAATAATTCAGTTTCTCTATTTACTTAAAATATGAATTTTTAGTAATTTTTTCTTCATCAAATATTTCGCATTTATCAAAATTATTAACTCAAAATTAGGTATTAAATGAAAAGATCACATATTGTTTATATATGAGACACTAACATGTCCTAATATATCATGCTATAATGAAATGGGCTCAATCATCTAAGAACATAGAATTACATTTTCACTGAAATTATCACAAATGTTAATCACAAATAAGTCACAATTGCAAAATTCATGGCGTACAAAAATATTTTTTTTTCTTTTTTTAGTCAATTTAACTTAATTATTTTCAAAACCATTCCACATTTTCCTAATAATACAACATAAATCAAATTAATTTGGATTTTAGGAATATGCCAATGCACTACTCAATGCCAAAGTCTCACCAGACGTGAGTTTGAGAAGAACTTTTTGTATTTCAAAAATTTTAATTAGTTGTCCTTGAGTTGCCAAAATAAATAATTTTTTCTCCTTTTTCAACTTGGGTGTATGATAATTTTGTTTATACAAATGTGCCCAGTAGCACCAGAGTCTATCACCCAGTTTTTTTTATTGGTCACAAAATTTGTTCTAAAACATCTGTTTCAGCCAAATTTACTTTTAGCTTAGCGGAATTTTCATTTTTAAAATATTATTTTGCATTGAGGTATATATTTTTTATAAAGATTTTATTATTATTGGACTTGTAACCATGTATATTTACATATCTCTAATATTCTTTACGGTAAGTCAGGGACAGAATTACATGAACAGTGCCAGCCAGGGTAGCACCAACATCAATATCATCAATAATTTCAAGACACATATTATATTCAATAATTTCTTAGATCCATGGGGAAATAAAAGAAATTTCACAATAATAATAACAAATAACTTTATTATTTAGCCAAATAGAAGTCCTGAAATAAGATAAAGATTACTACGATGATATATATATATATATATATATATATATATATATATATA